>NW_020664753.1:1662801-1684082 GCF_002925995.2 Terrapene triunguis | reverse complement strand
AAAGAACTAATCATCCCAGACAAACTGGATTGTTGGTTTTTTAAAATGAGATTATGGACTGAGCAAAGGAAGGAAATGCCACAGAGGCAGTGTGCTTGGAGTTCAGTAAAGCACCAGATTCAGTGTCTCCTGAACTCTCACCAAATTAACTCAAATCACCTGGGATATTAACATGGTCACAAGGATTCAAAACTGTCAGAAGGACTGTAAAAAAGGCTAATGATATCCACCCCAATGGGCTAACGCACAAGGGCTAGAGAGGAAGGATGGTCTTCTGACTAACACATTGAACTGGATTTACTTTCTCTCCCTGCCTCAGTTTCCTATAGGTAAAGTAGGGATACTATCACTACTACTACCACCATCACGTCTTCCACCATCTGACTTATCTATTTAGGTTGCAAATTCTTCAGGCCAGGGACAGTCTCTTATTACATGTACAGCACCTAGCACCATGGGACCTAGTTCCTGCCTAGGGTTTTTAGGCACTCCTGCTGACAACGCTCCCGCCGCTCATTTGAGGTGGAAGTTTTGTCAGCAGGAAAGCTAGCTCTCCTGCCGACAAACAGCGGCTACACTGCTGCCTTTCAGCAGCACGGCTGTGTCACTAAAAGCTGTGTAGTACAGACATAGCCAAAAAGTCATAAGTTTAAGTGATACCAAGTATAAGTAGTAATGATAGAAAGGGTTACAAACAAACAAAAGGAAAAACACACTTCCAAGACTAATTTCAGCAAGTTACAGTCTTTGCCTAAGCAGGTTTCTCACCTATATTCAGTTCTCAGAGGTGTCAACTGCCTTGGCGGCAGGACCCAATGTTCTGTGATTTCAAGGGCCCCGAGTGCTGGATACCTATGTGGGGGGGGGGGGTCTCTCCCCTTTCTTTTACAGTCAGTAAACCTTTGAAATGGATTCTTTGAAGAGTAAACCTGGATAAAAAGTTCCTTTTCCCTGTTGGATGTGGGCACCATGCGGTCTTCCCCCCGCCGGGGATTTTTACAATGACAATGATCTCTTCTGGCAACCTCCAATACAGATGAATAGCCCACTGAATTTGGCCACACCTGATTTGAGGTGCTGGCCCCTTTCCGGCACCTCAACGCCTCCTGACATGCCTTGTTTAAATACCTTTTAGTTGAAGACTTTAAAGCACGTCAGTGAGTATCCATAATTCCGCATATGGTGCCAATCTGCACGTTTCACAAGGATATCACCAGCAGTGTGTCACTTTCATAAGAGACCCTACTCAATACAGCAATATTATATACAATTAGTTGATTCAATTGCTTATCATTTGAGGTTCAGACCCCCTATCGCCCCACTTGCTGTGTTGATGGCTTTGTTTACCTTCATTGTCCCTGCCTGATGAGCAGGTTGGTCAAAGAAGCAAATACACATTCCTTGTCTAGGCCAGACTGGGTTATTTACTGCTTGCCAAACACATTTCAAGAACATAGTTCTAACACTTGTCCATAACTCTCTGTACACACCCCCTACATACACCACGCAAGAATATTAATGATCAGTGAGTTATTAGTTGTCCAGTGATATAGTACATGCCACCTTTTGGGTATATATCATGACAACAGTGTGTTAGGTGTAGCGAGTGCATCAGGCCTAAAAAGAGTTGCTAACACAGTAGTAACCAGCCCTGGGACCTCTGTGTCACACACCTGTCTGCAATAGGAATCCTGCCAGCACTGAGAGATGATGGTTGGCAACAAATTGGATAGGAATGTGTGATGTGATCGGATAGAGCAGCAAAGCCACTGCCATTTGAGCTGCTTATGCAAAGGCATCCAATCATGGAGACAACATTCCTGTTGTAAATGGCACTGGAATATTACGTTGAGTCTTGGACGCCATCTTACAAGTAGAGAGGCACATACTTCATTGCTTCTGTAGCTGAGCTGTACACCCAGCCTGGCCTTTGCCTGATCAGAACCTCAGCAATTTTGGTGAAAACTGGAATAGGTCTGGTATCTAGTTGACCAGAGTAGGGGCAAGGGCTGGCCAGAGTTGGATGAGAGGCTACTAATCCTAACCCTGAGGTCAGTGCCTCTCCCCTGTTTCCAGAGTCACTCTGCTCCACTGCCACGGATCCCTGTGAGATCACAGCCTCACATCTGAATCGTGAGGGACCAAATGGTGATTTTAGTGCAAATGAGGCTTTTCCAGTGTTAACAAAAAAAAAAAAAAAAAAAAAAAAAATCAGTAGGGTTCTGCCCACTGGTGCCTAGAACACTCCCTAGAGTTCTGGAACGGATCCGAAGCGGTTTTCAAGAATGATCACGTTACAGACCAACAGACAAATGCCATCGAGCTGAGTGATGGAGGGCTTGATTTCAGAAGGAGGAACACAGATTACTATCGTGGTGCAGTTGTGAGGCCATAATTAAAGGCAAGTGCTGTGTTGCACTAAAAGCAGGGATTCAACTTCTTCGTTATGCATGGAAAACACAGCGGGTCCTCCCCAGATTTACAGCACTGACTCGTTGGGCACAGAATTAATTCTCTGAGAATTTACAAGTAAATTTGTTCACTAGTTTAAATTAATTAAAAATTGGGCCCTTAAAGAAACACACCATTTATGCCAGTCTTCTCGTTGCTCTGAAAGCTTTTGCTAACAGCACAACACAGACTCTTCAAACTTTCCATATAGTTAAAATTCATCATCATCTTACACAATTTCTTCAAGTGTAGCCTAAGTTGTAATGAAGCTACATTTTGACGATTGTGCTCATTGTCACGAGACAGGCTACAAGTGGGGTCAGGTGGCCAGTTCAGTGGGGCCACTAACCCCTTCTGGAGGAAGCGCCCTAGTTTTACTAAACAGCTGGTGGATCTTTTACTCCAGTGGCATCAGTCCAACCAGCAGCTGGAGGGGTTACACTTTGGGCAAACAGCCCATGTAACCTAGGGAGTCACTAAAACTGTATGGAGGCAGATGCAGAGCCAGGATTTGTCTCACTCCACTTCCCCCCCCCCCCCCCCCTCCCCCCCCCCCCCCCATCAGCACCCAGTCCTTCCCCCGTTGGGCTGGCTCTCACCCCTCCCCCATCACTCTTATTCACTCCCCACCTGCAGGTAACCTAGGCTGGATGCTGCAATGACAGTTCTTCATCTCCACGGCCTCTCCATCTGGATTTGCGGTGATTAGTGCCAGGGCGAGTGGTGCGCCTTTTGACTGACTTTATTAAACTAGTCCATCATAATGCACATTCCCCGCTCACACCTTTATGATAGCCACCCACCATCTCATTACAGCAACCCTCCAGTGCTTTGAACAAATCAACAGGGCCCAATGAACAAAACTAACCTTCCCAATACCAGAGAGCTTCTCCACTGAGACACCATTCAGCTCAGGCTCTGTGTCTTCTAATTCAGGCCTTCACTGCAGCCACCCACTGCCCTTTCTAGGGAATTATCCTGATCTCTGCCAGCTGGGGTTAATTCTGCAATCAGGAGCTTCAGCCCTCAGGAGTGGTGAGCTCCCCTGTTACAGTAATATCATGTGTATAGCAGTAGTGCGTCTGGGCCCCAGACACGGCTCAGGTCCCGCTGAGCTAGATGCGCTACACACTCAGATGGGGAAAACAGGGCAGAGGGAGGGGGCGGCCAACATTTCCAAATGTGGTCAGTGGCTTTGGGACTTTGGACCTGCTTTTCCAGAGGGGATAAAGCTGAATAAAGCACTCTCTTGGGTTTTCCCCTTCCCTTCCTGCCTCCTCTGACTCTATCCCTTCCCTCCCTCACATTCCTTGCCACTTACTCTGCACTGCTCCCTCCTTCTCTTCCTTTCCCTCCTCTCCGCTGACAAACAGAAAGAGAAGAGAGAAAGAGGTAAAAGGAGGGGTGGCCTCGCAGCAGGAGGTGGGGGAGCATGGAGCCACATGGAAGGCAGCCTTTGCAGCAGGCATCTCTCTGGGGAATGCCTGTTCTGAGGGGGCACGTGCACAGGCTGGGTGGGTGGGGGGCCCTAGTGCTCTTCAGCCACTGAAGTCAATGGCAGCTGTGGGGGCTCAGCACCTTTGAAAAGCAGAACCAAGGGGGGCTCACGCTGGGCTCCCAAAATTACTAGCTACTTTTGCAAACATTGGCATGAGTAGCAAATAGCCCCTGAGCAAGATGGTGTTAGCAGGGGGATTAGCGCTTGGGAGTGGAGGTATGTCTATTCCCAGTCCTGCGCTCCAGCCACTAGACTCCCTCTCCTCCGCCTGGAGCTCCCTGAATACTGAAAGCAGATTGGTGAACAGCCGAGAGAAAAAGAATGAAAATAAACAAGGGAAAGATCTCTATTAATAACAGCCCAGGGGAATGAATGAGCCAGGCGCACCCTGGGCCAGGCTAGGGAGAAAGGGCAGCGCCGGCTTTGGTATGCCAAAGGGAGTGTGGAGCTGTGAGAAAGAAACTCCCAGAATTAAACACTCTTTAAAAATAAATCCCGTTCTTTTTCAATGTATATATTTCCTGTGCCGTGTACAGCCCTGAGTTACTGCCCACAGCAGAGGCTCGGGACTCCAGCCAAGGAGGATTTAAAAGCTGGAGATCCTTTTTAAAAAAAAATTTTTTTTCCTGGTTTGCCATATTTTTAAGCATTCCGACAGCTGGGAAAACAATGACGGACAAAAGAAGCTGGTGCCTGGGGCTTTGGGGGTCTCAGACAGACCCAGACACACACACAGCTGGAATTGCTGATGGGATCCCAGGGCAGCCCACGCTACAACCCTTCCACTGCCCTGCTCTGCTCTGCTGCCTTGTAAACGCGGGCAGTGATTTGAAACTTTCCCATAGGTTTCTTACTGGGCAAAGCACAAATGATTGGAAAAGCGAATTTTCCCATACGCTGACCCAAAAAATGTCTGGGTGTTTCCAGGTGCCAAGGGTTATGGAAGCACCGTGAATTCCCAGGAAGATGTATTAATAAGCCACTGCTGAGCATAATAGAGCCAGGGAAAGAGTTAATATTTATATTACAGTGGTACCCTAGAGACCTCAGTTGGAAATAGGACCTCACTGTGCTCTACAAGCATATAACTGACAGCCCCTGGCTCACAGAGCCCGCAGACTTAACAAGTGGTTGAGACAAATGCACAGCCAGGGGGTGTAGAGGACAAGGGGTAACAAACAAACAAACATGCCAGGATGGGGTTCCCCCCCCCCCCAGATTCATTGATTTCAAGGCCAGAAGGGACCAGTGTGATGATCAAGTCTGACCTGCTGTATAGCACAGGCCATGGACCTTCCCTTCAATAATTCCTAGAGCAGATTTGTGAGAAAACATCCAATCTGGATTTTAAAATGGTCAGTGATGGAGAATCCACCATGATCCTTGGCAAATTGTTCCAATGCTTAATTACTCTCACTGTTAAAATGTATGTGTGGACAGTTCTGAGCCCAGAACAAGAGCCAGCCTCTGCCTGACGAGCTTCCAGTTAGAGCTGGGCGGGAATCTGTTTTCCATTCTGTGAACATTTTTAAGATATCAATTTTTTCCCACAATTGGGACAACAAATGAAAATCTCAAAAATGTACACAAGCCAAAAAAGTTTTCAATTCAGGTCAGTCAACATATTTCATATATTTGGAAACGTTTTGTTTAGATGTTAGAGAGACAAGGTGGGGGAGGTGATATCTGTTACTGGACCAACTTCTGTTGGTGAGAGAGACAAGCTTCAAGCTTACACAGAGCTTTGAAGGTCACCCACCTTGTCTCTCTAATATCCCGGGACCACCACAGCTACAACAACACAGGGCATTTCGACAACTTCAGAACTTTTCATTCCAAACATTTTTCAATTCATATTTCATGAACAGTTCTGGTTTTGACTGTAACGGTTCTGCCTCACCACCGTGGCGCCTCCTGCTGGTCTTTCTGGGAGTTAGCTCAGTCTTTTTACAGGGCACCCTCCTCTGGTGGTGTCTCACCTGCTGTCACTTCTGCTCCGGACCCGTGTCGCCTCAAGGATGGTAGCTTCCTCTTCAGGACACAGCCCCTTGGCCATGCCCCATTCTGTTCTCCCACCTCTTCCAGGGGAGCAGCAGTCCTCTGTCCAGCCACTCACCTCTGTAGCCGACTGCAGCCCAAGGTTCTAGCCTCTTGCCTCAGTGGCAAACTGCACTCCCCTTAGTGACAAGTGGGGGTGAGGGAGAAAACACAGGCCTGCCCACCACGCTAGGTCCCAACGCAGGGACCCTCTAGGCAGCAGCCACGTGCTGCGTCTCCTTCAATCCCCACCATCCATTTTCCTGGGCCACTTCCCCATAGCCCCAGCACCTTCTCTGCTCCTGTATCCAGGCTTCAGTCTTTCAGCCAGTCAGGCTGAAGCTCCCTCTCGCTCCCCTGATCCAGCCCAGTACTGCTCCGTCCAGGGTGCTGGCAGTTCCCTCAGCCCTTCAGGGACCAAATCCTTTCTCCCTGGGCTCCCAAGAGGGAACTGACTCCTCTGCCCTGCAGCTCTTTTTACATATGGGCCTGATCTACCCTGATTGGCTGCTCCTTGCAGCCCCTCACTGATGGTCTGTCTGCTGTGCAGCCTCCCCAGGGCTGCTTTTAACCCTTTCTCCACCAGTGTGGGGCAGACGCCCCATCACATTGACCAATCAGTATTTTTTGCTGAAAAAATGGTTTGTCAAAAAAATCCTGACCAGCCCTACTTATCTACACAGTCTAGCTTTGTGAGGGGGAACAAGCTCAGAGAGAGGGAGGGACTCACCCCAGCCAGTTGGAGAGCTGGGACTAAAACCAACATCACCTGACTCCCAGTCCAGTGCCCTACCCACCAGACTATTACCTCTTTAGTGAAGGCTGCAGGTCCACTGTGAACCCCTACATACAAGTATGACAGTGGAATTCCTCCATGCTTCTACACCTCACACGCATTAGATTGGCTTAAGTACTGTGTGCTGCTCATTTCTGTGAGTTTGCCTGTTACACACTAATAATAAGTGACTACACTTTTGGACTACAACATAGGTTGTCAAAAAACAAAACAAAACTGGATACTTTCGTAGAGTTACCACTTTTGGCCTGCGCAGTTAGCCAATTTCATGGTCTTGAGAGTTGTTTGTATGAAGAGGAGAAATTGATGAATCAGGTATTTCTTTGTAAATAGGATTGCATCAAACTCCTGTTTTCCTGAATACAGCAGGAATCAAACAGGACACAGTTTCTTTGCTCACTGCGCCAAGCCTCATTCAGCTGGCACTCTGCCCAAATCTTCTCTCTCTCTTAGCTTTTTCTCAGGGTCACCCTCTGTGGTCCCATGCTGTCTCTTCTCTCTCACTCACTCACACACACAGCTGCACTCAGATCAATCCCATGCCCCTGTGTTTATTATCAGACCTGTGGGGAACCCCTCTGGCTGCATGGCAAGACACTGCCTAGGTTTCAATACTGTCTAGTCCTTGGGCCATGGTTTTCCATTGTTTAAGCTATCATTGAACAAAGAGGTTAATTTTTGCCTCGTTACATACAGAACTGTTAGCTGCAATGTTAAACTGGTGACAGGTTTCAGAGGGGTAGCTGTGTTAGTCTGTATCAGCAAAAACAACGAGGAGTCCTTGTGGCACCTTAGAGACTAACACATTTATTTGGGCATAAGCTTTCGTGGGCTATAACCCACTTCATCAGATGCACGGAGTGAAAAATACAGTAAGCAGGTATAAATATACAGCACATGAAAAGATGGGAGTTGCCTTACCAAGTGGGGGGGGGGGGGGGGTCAGTGCTAACAAGGCCAATTCAGTCAGGGTGGATGTGGCCCATTCCTAACAGTTGACAAGAAGGTGTGAGTATCAACAGAGGGAAAATTATTTTTGCAATGACCCAGCCACTCCCAGTCTTTATTCAGGCCTAATTTGATGGTGTCAAGTTTGCAAATTAATTCCAGTTCTGCAGTTTCTCACTGAAGTCTGTTTTTGAAGTTTTTTTGTGGCAGAATGGCCACTTTTAAGTCTGTTATTGAGTGTCCAGGCAGATTGAAGTGCTCTCTTACTGGTTTTTGAATGTTACAACTCTTGATGTCTGATTTGTGTCCATTTATTCTTTTGCATAGAGACTGTCCGGTTTGGCCAATGTACATGGCAGAGGGGCATTGCTGGCATATGATGGCATATATCACATTGGTAGACGTGCAGGTGAACGAGCCCCTGATGGTGTGGCTGATGTGGTTAGGTCCTATGATGGTGTCCCTTGAATAGATATGTGGACAGAGTTGGCAATGGGGTTTGTTGCAGGGATTGGTTCCTGGGTAGTGTTTCTGCTGTGTGATGTGTAGTTACTGGTGAGTATTTGCTTCAGGTTGGGGTGCTGTCTGTAAGTGAGGACAGGCCTGTCTCCCAAGGTCTTTGAGAGTGAGGGATCATCCTTCAGCATAGGTTGTAGATCCTTGATGATGCGCTGGAGAGGTTTTAGTTGGGGGCTGTAGGTGATGGCTAGTGGCGTTTTGTTACTTTCTTTGTTGGGCCTGTCCTGTAGTAGTTGACTTCTGGGTACCCTTCTGGCTCTGCCACAAGGACTCCTCATTTTTTTTGCTGATATAGACTAACATGGCTATCCCTCTGAAACCTGTCACCATGCAAGGCACTGCATTTAGCCGTATGAAGTGGAAATCCATCAACTTCATGAAAAAACTCTTGCAGATACAGACAGACATCATCTTCCTTTCCAAATGCAAACAAATGGACATCATACCAAAAGGACGGAAGGTAAAAAATCCATTACAATCAACATACCACACAGACTATGGTGAGAGATTATGCCACACACTCTCAAAGTTGCGGGTTGTAGGTGATGGCTAGTGGCATTCTGCTACTTTCTTTGTTGGGCCTGTCCTGTAGTTGGTGACTTCTGGGTACTCTTCTGGCTCTGTCAATCTGTTTCTTCACTTCAGCAGGTGGGTATTGTAGTTTTAAGAACGCTTGATAGAGATCTTGTAGGTGTTTGTCTCTGTCTGAGGGATTGGAGCAAATGAGGTTGTATCTTAGGGCTTGGCTGTAGACAATGGATCGTGTGATGTGTTCTGGATGAAAGCTGGAGACATGTAGGTAAGTACAGCCGTCAGTAGGTTTCCGGTATAGGGTGGTGTTTATGTGGCCATCGCTTATTTGAACTGTAGTGTCGAGGAAGTGGATCTCTTGTGTGGACTGGTCCAGGCTGAGGTTGATGGTGAGGTGGAAAATATTGAAATCCTGGTGGAATTCCTCAAGGGCCTCCTTCCCATGGGTCCAGATGATAAAGATGTCATCAATGTAGTGCAAGTAGAGGAGGGGTGCTAACAAGCAATAGGAAAGCTGCTAAATTTAGAGGCAATCCTGCTCTCAGTGCAGAATCTCATCACTTAGCACGAAGGCCTTGTCGACACTCAGTTTTTTGCATTGATTTAACTAAATCAGCCCAAAAAGGAATCTAGTTAAAATGGTACCAGCCCCTTAGCGAGATTAAAGCATTTATATAGGTATGGCTTGATTTAGTGTCAAATTAACGAAATTGTTTTTTATAATGATTTAGTTAAACGGATGGAATGTAGAGCAAGCCTAAACAATACTGAAATCTCATCAATGAAATTATTTCTTCCCTGGGCTTTCCCAGCACACGGGCAGCTGGGCTGTCTCATTGAATAGGCAGCCTTGTGATACTGGTTTCATAAATCCTTAATAATTATATGTATCCCTGATGGAGAACCCATCAACTGCGTCCTTTAAAAGACATCAGGAAAAACCCAGGAGGGGGTGATGGTGGGCTAGGTGTCACCCAGCAGGGCTTTCCCACCTTCGTTGATATGCTTCACAATAAGTGGGGGCAGAATAACTGGAGGTGCACCATTCCCCTTGCTGGGGACTCCGGTATGGAGAAGGATGCTACCCTCTCAATAATCCAAACAATGAGGCTCTCTCCAGCATGAAGTCTCTGTGAAGCCTTGCTGCGATGCTCCCCCTTGTGGCAAGAAAACCTATTTGCTTCATTCCTAAAAAAGTTGGTCTACAACTGTACTCTAAAATGATCCTATCTTCTCTGCAGGTAAACGTCTCCTGGCATGAGTTGAGGCACGTTGCTGAGTTAATACAGGCTGTGCTGTACCTGCTCTGCAGCTAAATAGAGGACTTCTGTATTCCAGAGCTGTCGACCTGGCACCTTTAAGCAGCAGCGTCCCATTGTTCAAAGGGCTAAAATAGGCAGCATATGGAATTCAAATGTAGTCTCTATTTTAGATGCAAGTGAATAAATTGGTGTGGCACCTTAGCAGCACTAATTTGGGCTAGGGAGTTAGATCAACACAATCCCTCTCCCAAATTGCTTACTGTAAATAGCAGCGAGATAAGTGTTTGCAAGGGAGCTGCACATTCTCTTTATCTACATAGAACAATAGGTTCAGCCCAAGACATCACCAATACCAACAAGATAGAAAGATACTGGAGGGAATCCGGAAAAGAGCAACAAAAATGGCTGAGGGACTGCACAGACCTGCCTGATAGGGAAAGTCCAAAAGAACTAAATTTAGACTGTCAGCTCCTTGGGACAAGAACTGCCTCTTTGTTCTATGTCTGTACAGCACCTAACACAATGGAGTCTGGGGCTCCTAGCTACTACTGCAATACAGAAAATATATACTATAATATAAACATAATACTGCTAGGTGTAGCTGTAATGAAGGAGGCGCATGATAACAGTCTACAGATATCTACTAGTTAGGCAAATTTTAACTGAAAATAAGGCCCAGGTCCGTAGCACAGCAGGTGATTAAACATTGCAGCAGCTTGCCAAGGGACATGGTGGGTTCTGTGTCACTTGGAGTCTTGACGTCAACATGGGATGCCTTTCTAAAAACTGGTCTAGGTCCACCACAAATGGATGGAGGAATCATTGGTGAGGTTCTCTGGCCTGTAGTATGCGGAGGCCAGACAAGGTGATCATAATGGATCCTTCTGGCCTTAAAACCTACCCTCTCTGAAGGGTGTGAACCTCAAGGAGAAAGGGAACGGTACAAAGGAGGGAGATACTAGGAGTACTGGGGTGGAACGAAGGACAAGTACTATGGAAACTATCAAATGAAACTCCGAAAAGGAAGTGTAGGCTGAATAAAAGGAAAGCCTTCAGACAGTGGGCTCTCACAGGCTGGGGAATAAGCTCCCAAGGAAAATGGCTCAAGATGATTAAACAACAACAACAGGACAAAGCCCAGGAAAATATACCACTGGGGACAATCGTGCACTGGTCTCCAGCAATGGGTGGTTTAGATGTGACTGATTTAGTCCCTCCCATCTCTAACACCTCAATCTACATTTCTATGAGATTTTCATTCCCTGGGACAGCAGCAGTGGCATTTCTGCATGGAAATGTGTACAAAGTTAGAGGGAACATTTCTCCAGGTTTAACCTGGACCTTTGAAGTGGTGTATTTCCATCTATGTCTAGGGCAGTCTCCCAATGGATTCAAGCAAAGGGGCAGGTACTAGACTAGCTGGAGTGTTCGGATAGTGGGCACTGGAATTACGTTTGTTGTCTGAGCAGACACCCTGGGGATGTTTCAAATGGAGCAGCAGAACTTGGCACCAGTGGCACCTGCAGCTGTACACGTTATGTTCCATTGGCAGTGGTGAGCAGTAGCAGCACTGGCCATCCTGGTACCTACTCAGGGTTGGTCTCCCGGCCCCTGTTCTGATGGGGAAATGGCAGGGCCAAAACTGGGTGAGTGGCATAGTGACCTGGTGCATGCGGGTCGTATCACCTCTCAGGTTTGGCCCTGGAGCCATTCCAGAATGAGTGGCATTGCAACCTGGTATGCGGGAGCTGCAGGGCCAAAGCTGAGCAACACAGCAACCCCTGTGCACCAGGTCGCAACACCACTCACTCAATTTTGGCCCCCCCGCCCCCCCATTGTGATGGAGAGGTGTCAGGGCCCAACAAAAGTAAGCAGTGGGCAGCCAGCACTGCAGTGGAGCTGGCTCCTGCACCAGGGCTCCCCCACAGGAGCTTACCCAGCCTCGCCCCACTTCCAGCAGCCCATGTCCCCTCTCCGGAATGGGGAGTGACAGTGCATCTGGGCGGACTGGGCTGGAAGGCAGTGACTGAGCATGGATTAGACGGGCAAGGTGCTGGGACCAATGGCTGTGACGGAGATGACGCCACATGGATTGATGGTGCATACCATTTGAAAAATTTCTGGGAGCGCCCCTGTGTGGTACTGAAATTCCCTTTATAGTAAATCTGACAAACCAGGTGGTGCATGAGATGGGTAGGAAGAGAGAGATACAGGTATCCCATAAGGCCAGCTAGTTGGATGGCAAAAAAACAGAACAAAAATAAATTGCTTGCGGAATACCCCAGACCGATCCTGACAAATGACTTCTGCTCTAGTGGTTAAACTCAGTCTCCTTGCGTCCTGGCCTGGGGACAATCCGAGAGGTCAGCAACCGGCTTAACCCTATTTCTGAGAGTTTCACTCTCCATCCTAAAGCATCTATGGCTCACTTGCATATGAGTATGCACAGTAACCCTCATGCATATGGAAACCTTTGCTGCTTTACAATTCCATGCACTTCTTTGATGCCTAAGGGATATGGGAGAGAATTCCATTTAAACGCTGATAGGAGATCGTCTGTGGTTTTGATATGATTATGTCACAACCATTATTGTTATTAATATTTATGCAGTTCCATAGACATGCATGGCAATGTCCCCAGCACCCAGAGAGCTAATCTCTTGTCGTGCTTCTTTTATGATCTAAAAGAAGTCCAACAAGATGACACCAGAAGGGAAGGTAATGGTCCAAACAATATGGCCGACATCTTCAAACCTGGGCACCTAGAAGTACGCACCTAAATTCACATTTAAGCAACCAAATAACTAACCCGATTTTCAGCTGCTCTGAAAATTAGGCCTCTTATTTAGGTGCCACCTGGACTTAGATGCCTAACGTGAGTTACCCAAATTTGGAAACATTGGCCATTCTGTCCCTGCTATGTTGGCTTTTCACTGGAGCTGGCTCTGCTGTCGTTTTACAGATGGGCCAAGAGACTGGTATGGAAGGAACGACTGCACTTCAGTTTCAGATTACCATAGCATTCCCAGCGCATCACACTGAGATGCTTGAGAACACTGTCACAGAGTGTTATGTCTATGTAGAGCAATTGGTTTTACTCCCCACTATCTAGCAGTTTATAGGCTTCATGCCAGGGGAGCCCATTTTCTATAAAATGTGGTTTATTAGAACATCTAATTCCTTAAGAGCTGATTCTGACATCATGAATCTCAATAACATGATGTGAATGAGGCCTATTACCTTGATATGGGGTTTTCACTCTAATTCTTTCCTGGCCTGTCGATGTTTAATAATCAAATGAACAAAGGTAACAAATAGCACAGACAACTACCCTGCGTATTTCTCCCCAGCTACATTATTTAGTGTCTAAACATTTAATAAAGTAGTTAATCTAGACTTCTTCCTTCAGAGTGGAATACTAATAGGATGGCAGAGCTTATGTACTCTGCAAGCCCCGCATGCACTTTGTATGAGAGCAACAGCATTAGCTAAGATGCTTAAGAGACCTGCAGGCCCAGCACCTTTCGCTGTTCTATATCAGGGCCAGGCCAGGATGGGGAACCTCCATGGGAGACCTAGGTTTCCCGGAAAGTGAGGTTGATCACTCAAGTAGGTAAGTGATACTCCTGTGTTATGGTAAGGGGTGCTGTGCTGTGCTGTGACGAGTGCTGTGCTGTGCTGTGACGGGTGCTGTCCTTCAGACAGGAGATGAAACCAAGGTCTAAATAAGGGACTCTAAACCAGCTGGCTTAGCAGGGTTTCCAGCCAATTTCGTGTCCAGTTTCAAGATGGAGCTTGATAAACTTATGAGTGGGATCGTATGAGGGGGTTGCCTGTGACAGCGGTGCACGGGACTCAATGACCTAGATAGTCCCTTCTAGTCCTGTGTTTCTAATCCAAGTCTCACAATCACTCTGAATTTTGGCTTTGAATGAACCCCCGAGCTTTAGAACAAAGCTCTGCCAAAACTGCTTAATTTGCAGCTGTTCTTAATTGAAACAAGAAATCTGATTATTTCAAGAAACCATGAACCAGACCTGCAAGCAGGGGACAAACGCACTATTAGGTGCGGATGTCCTGAGTTCACATCCACCTCCAAAGGCAAGTGAGGAGCCTTGCACTGGGTTCTGCTGCAAACAATGCCCATGGCTCTGATCCTGGCTATCCCAGATTCTATCATCAGCCATGCAGCAGCACTACTCAGTAGCAGGGAGACAGCAGACGTGTCAGGAATCAGGGCCTGCAGGAAAGCCAGTCTCCAGGCAACCTAAGGAGTGCATCTGGCCTGTAGCAGGCAGGAAGAGACAGCAGACCAGCTCCTAAGCCCAGCAGCAGCAGCAGTTTGGTGGCAGCTTATAGCATTTGCCCATGGCTGTGATAGCTCCTGCTCCAGCCTTGGACCCAGCCTGGTCTCTCCTTGCCTTTCTCCAGGTAACCTGGTTCTGACCCTTGGCTCCAAATTGCCGACTTCTGATCCTTGGCTCTGACCTCTGAGCTTGGGTTCCCATTCTTGGCTACCGACTCCTGCTCCAACCACTAGGCATGGCCGCACACATCCCGGTCTCTGACAAGAGGTGCCCAAAGATGCCTTTGCATGAACCAGGATCTGGCCCATGATCAGAATGGCCCTAGCAAACCCCAATCAGTATTGCTAGGAAAATCAGCCTTCTGGGATGGCCACAGATTGCTGGAGCTCTTGCTCATAGTGCAGGCAATTTAATAAAAAAACCTTTGCCTGCTGCTGAACCTATCCATATTATAATATTGAGCACCATGGCCACTGGGAATTTGGTATAGCGAGGATGGAGCTTGAGTCCTCCTGCTCCAAAAGCACAGTTCCCTACCATGTGAGCTAAAGGAAAACCTCCACTAGGTGTTAGCAGCCTAGCATCTATGACACAATTCTGAGCAGTTCTGATTCTGTCCACTAAAATGGGCAACGCATGCTCTCTCTCTCTCTCACCAGGCCATTACAATAACACCCCTGTACCAATACTTAGCATTTTTACATGCTTTATATTTCCAAGGTGCCGTACCTGATTAGAACATTGGAGAGATTGTAAAGTCAGCACGGTCTGTACATTTTAAATGGCCTGATGTTGTGAGCTGCGAATCTGCCTTCCTTTATTTTTACAACCCAGCTGCTAATGCAAAATGAATTAGCGTTTAACAGCAGGAGAGCGGAAACCGCTGCTTCCCAAAGGGGAGAAGAGCAGAATCCTCCTAAATTACTGCATGGTGATGACCACCCCTATATTGCACAGAACAAACTGCCTTCAGATAACGCAACACAACACTGCCTTGCTGGGAAAGCCCCTTCTGAAGCTCTCCATCTAGTTTTACGTGCTTGCAGTCAGACGTGGCTGCTCCTGTCCTTCACTGAGACTCTCTTTCAATTAGTCCTGTCCCAGCAGATTGCATCGTGTCCTGGAATGAGCTGAATTGGCTCACGGGCTCCCAGGCAATCCATCATCCTGATGGGCAGCAGTTAGGAAGGCATCACGTGCTGCGCACCAGCCGGATGCTTCCTGCTGTACTAACCTTTGCCTGCTTCCCTGGCAAGGAGCCATGAGAAGGATAAAAAACAAACAAACTGGCCTTAGTCAAAGCAAAACAACTGGGCTCCTTGCTGGAAAATGACTGGAGCAAACCTCTTTTAAAGATAAGCAGAGTCCCAGGGCCAGAGGGGTTCGCCCTGAGGACAGCAGAAGCCAATTCAGAAGTAGTGAGGACTATTCCAAATGTAACCCACACACCTTCTGGGGGTGGTGTTCTGTCCCATCTAGTGGCACTGAGACCACTTAAAGAGAGATAAAATGAGTCTGCTCTACAGCCTTAGCTAACAGCCAGTTGGCTTTTAGTTTATGCAGTAGACTAGAGGCTCATGCACTAAGCTCTAGAGATCCCAGGATCGATCCTGCCCGACGACGACCGGGGTCTGTTGGCGTTACACAAACACTTCCCAAAGCCCTTTGTAGGGGGCTGAAAAAGTTTCCATTATCCTCAGTTATTTGCACTATGATAGTGCCTCGCAGCTCCAGCCCCGTTGTACTAGGTGCTGTACAAACCCAGCACAAAGCGACGGGCCATACCCCAAACAGCTTAGACACGAGAACAACAGATGGATACAGCACACAGCAGGAGAGCGCAAGAGAACAGTGAGAGGGGCCCAGCACACCAGCTGCCTAGCCACTGACAAATGTTTTCTAGGCATCACAGCAGAGGAGAGCTTTAAGGAGGATGGTGAAGTGGAATTTTTACAGGGTGCTCCTCCTATGCAGGGAGGAAATGCAGAAATGTTGGAAAATTTGATCCATGGACAATCAAGACTGTCACCATGAACAAAGCAAAGGTGGGGGTCAGGGGCTCAATAGCATATCAGATAAGTGTGGTGGGGATAGGCTGTGAAGGGCCTTGGAAGCAAAGACAAGCCGTTTGTGTTTGATGTGCTGGAGAAGGGGATCTGGAGGAGGGATGTAAAGAGGAGGGTGATGTGGCTGAAGCAACAAGCCAGGCTTGGGTGTTTTTGGAGCTGCGTCTTTCCTTTGCTGACTCCGGCCATGATCCCACATGTCCTGGGAAGCAGGATGTTTTGCATGAGGATTCTCCCTCCAAGCCCTATTCTCAAGCAGCCAACTCATTTTATTTTCAGAAGCAGGTTCAAAGAAATGTCCAAACATCTGAAAGCTTCCCTGAACTGCACATCTCTGCTTCCTTGAGGAAGGAGCTTCCTGCTGGTCATGGATTGGAATGGGACCGGGGAGGACAGCGAAGCAATTTTTGGGGTTGCTGGCAATTCTGAAAAGTTAAAAAAATAAATCATTGTGGGTTGATCCCAAACCCATTTTTTTTTAACTTTCAGCCAATCAAAAATAAAATGGCTATGGGTCGAATAAAGCATTTTGTTCAACCCAAAATGAAATGTTTTGTTTCAGATTTGAGCTGGTTTTGTACCTTATTTTTAAAATAAAATTGAAGGAAATTTCTAATACTAAGTTGGTTCAAATAGAAACTTTTTGATGTTGTCGAATCTGCATTTTTCACTGAAAAAAAAATTTAGCTCAAAAATTTCACCCAACTGTGCTTAGAAGATGTGAGTTCAGGTCCTCACTCTGCCGCAGACTTCCTGTGGGATTCTGCATTCGTGACTTCCCCTCTCTGGGCCTCAGTTCTCAATCAGTCAAATGGGGATATTAATATCCCCTTTCTCTGACTTGTTAAATGGATTGTAAGCTCTTTGGGGCAGGGACTGTCTCTTACTATGTGTCTGTACAATGCCTAGCACAATGAGGCTTGATCTTAGTTGGGTTTCTAAATGCTATTAATAATTATAATAATAGCGTGTCATTCACTAGCATTTCACTTTAAATATAAAATGCTGTAGCATAAAGTGGAATCTCTATAAAATGTCATTTATCCATCTGATTTCAGTGGAGTTTTTCCTTTTCCTTTTAAATCCACATGGACATTCATAGCTATTAATTCACACAAATTTCCAGCTACCATCTTTTTGGGGACTTGTACTGAATGTGTTACATGGAGAGTTTTTTCCCTTATTCTTGGGGTAGGATCAGAAAGAGGAAGACTGTAATCCTTCAACATTAAACATACAAATGTGTTAGCACCTTGTAAAAACAGACTAGCTGCCATAAACGTCAGCATGTGTCAAATGACAGCAAAGCAAAGACCTGCAATGACTGCATTAAGGAAGGTGGAGGAAGACTAGTACTGGCAAAAGGGAAAGCCATTTGCACAGTTCATTTAGGATATAAACCTGGTCCGTGCAATGCTCAACACGCTGCACTAAACAATCGGGAATATCCTATGGATAACCTGAAACCACTGCTGATGTGAGTTAGTGCCTGTATTCGTTCTCTACACTAGATATTTATACGTATCTCACATACAGCTGAGGGACGTGGTTAGGGTTGGAGAGGAGAAATGATGACATACACCATTCACACCTGCCTTTCTTCCCCCTAACATGAGCAGTGCAAAATGGGGTTATGACATAGGCACCAATCCAGGCACAAATTGTTGCATCTCTCTTGACTTGTTCTAGTTTTGCTCAGATGTGCTGGCACCATGGCTGATTTCACAAACTCCACACCAGTTCATGACTTCAGTCACCCCGATATCTGCTGGGAAAGCAATACAGCAGTGCACAGACAACCCAGGAAGTTTTTGGAAAGTATAGGGGACAATTTCCTGGTGCAAGTGCTGGAGGAACCAACGAGGGGCAGAGCTCTTCTTGACCTGCTGCTCACAAACAGGGAAGAATTAGTAGGGGAAGCAAAAGTGGATGGGAACCTGGGAGGGAGTGACCATGAGATGGTCGAGTTCAGGATCCTGACACAAGGAAGAAAGGAGAGCAGCAGAATACGGACCCTGGACTTCAGAAAAGCAGACTTTGACTCCCTCAGGGAACTGATAGGCAGGATCCCCTGGGAGAATAACATGGGGGGGAAAGGAGTCCAGGAGAGTTGGCTGTATTTTAAAGAATCCTTATTGAGGTTGCAGGAACAAACCATCCCGATGTGTAGAAAGAATAGTAAATATGGCAGGCGACTAGCTTGGCTTAACAGTGAAATCCTTGCTGATCTTAAACACAAAAAAGAAGCTTACAAGAAGTGGAAGATTGGACAAATGACCAGGGAGGAGTATAAAAATATTGCTCAGGCATGCAGGAGTGAAATCAGGAAGGCCAAATCACACTTGGAGTTGCAGCTAGCAAGAGATGTTAAGAGTAACAAGAAGGGTTTCTTCAGGTATGTTAGCAACAAGAAGAAAGTCAAGGAAAGTGTGGACCCTTTACTGAATGAAGGAGGCAACCTAGTGACCGAGGATGTGGAAAAAGCTAATGTACTCAATGCTTTTTTTGCCTCTGTCTTCACGAACAAGGTCAGCTCCCAGACTACTGCACTGGGCAGCATAGCATGGGGAGGAGGTGACCAGCCCTCTGTTGAGAAAGAAGTGGTTCAGGACTATTTAGAAAAGCTGGACAAGCACAAGTCCCTGGGGCCGGATGCGCTTCATTCGAGGGTGCTAAAGAAGTTAGCTGATGTGATTGCAGAGCCACTGGCCATTATCTTTGAAAACTCATGGCAATCGGGGGAGGTCCCAGATGACTGGAAAAAGGCTAATGTAGTGCCCATCTTTAAAAAAGGGAAGAAGGAGGATCCGGGGAACTACAGGCCAGTCAGCCTCACCTCAGTCCCTGGAAAAATCATGGAGCAGGTCATCACGGAATCAATTCTGATGCACTTAGAGAAGAGGAAAGTGATCAGGAACAGTCAGCATGGATTCAACAAGGGCAAGTCATGTATGACTAACCTAATTGCCTTCTATGATGAGATAACGGGCTCTGTGGATGAGGGGAAAGCAGTGGACGTGTTATTCCTTGACTTTAGCAAAGGTTTTGATACGGTCTCCCACAGTATTCTTGCCGGCAAGTTAAAGAAATATGGGATTGATGAATGGACTATAAGGTGGATAGAAAGCTGGCTAGATTGTCGGGCTCAACGGATAGTGATCAATGACTCCATGTCTAGGTGGCAGCCGGTATCAAGCGGTCCTGGGGCCGGTTTTGTTCAATACCTTCATTAATGATCTGGAGGATGGTGTGGACTGCACCCTCAGCAAGTTTGCCGATGACACTAAACTGGGAGGAGTGGTAGATACGCTGGAGGGCAGAGATAGGATACAGAGGGATCTAGACAAATTAGAGGATTGGGCCAAAAGAAATCTGATGAGGTTCAACAAGGACAAATGCAGAGTCCTGCACTTAGGACGGAAGAATCCCATGCACTGCTACAGACTAGGGACCGAGTGGCTAGGCAGCAGTTCTGCAGAAAAGGACCTGGGGTTACAGTAGACAAGAAGCTGGATATGCGTCAACAGTGTGTCCTTGTTGCCAAGAAGGCTAACGGCATTTTGGGCTGTATAAGTAGGGGCATTGCCAGCAGATCGAGGGTCGTGATCATTCCCCTCTATTCGACATTGGTGAGGCCTCATCTGGAGTACTATGTCCAGTTTTGGACCCCACACTACAAGAAGGATGTGGAAAAATTGGAAAGAGTCCAGCGGAGGGCAACAAAAATGATTAGGGGTCTGGATTACATGATTTATGAGGAGAGGCTGAGGGAACTGGGATTGTTTAGTCTGCAGAAGAGAAGAATGAGGAGGGATTTGATAGCTGCTTTCAGCTACCTGAAAAGGAGTTCCAAAGAGGATGGTTCTAGACTGTTCTCAGTGGTACCAGATGACAGAACAAGGAGTAATGGTCTCAAGTTGCAGTGGGGGAGGTTTAGGTTGGATATTAGGAAAAACTTTTTCACTAAGAGGGTGGTGAAGCATTGGAATGGGTTACCTAGGGAGGTGGTGGAATCTCCTTCCTTAGAGGTTTTTAAGGTCAGGCTTGACGAAGCCCTGGCTGGGATGATTTAATTGGGGATTGGTCCTGCGTTGAGCAGGGGATTGGACTAGATGACCTCCTGAGGTCCCTTCCAACCCTGATATTCTATGATTCTATGGCTGTGTATTCCAGATCACCAGCCTGCCCAGACCCTGTGGGCTATGGTTTATTTACATTTACATGCACACCTGCAATATATTTTAATGTATTTTACCGCTGCTGAATGCTGTAATGCGCTGGCTGTGATGTATTGCGCTAGTTCTGGCCTTCTGTCCCACAGAATATCAAGCACATGTAAATGGTTTTAGTTATGAGACCTCCTAATGGCTGAGGTCTCTCATGGAAGCCCCAGCTGAAAGCTTCCAGTTAGTTCCGACTGGTTCCAATTGGCATCTAGGTTTTGGAACAGAACAACAGGTCTACCAGACTGCTCTAACTGGGACAAGTTTACTGGTAATGATAGGGTTACCATCCGTCTGGGTTTCCCCGGACATGTCCGGCTTTTTCAGCCTTAAATGGCTGTCCGGGGGGGATTTCTAATGAAGTAGAAATGTCCGGGATTTCCCCTCCTGCGGAGTGCGGCGCGGCTGATTGGACGCCTGGCCTGATTGAAAGCCGCTCGCAGCCACTAGGGCCTCTAGCAGCCAGAGTCCCTCCCCCTCCCCCACTCCCTCCTCCCCCACAGAGCAGCTCGGAAGTGTTTGAGTCCACGTGGAGCCCGCATTTCTCCCTCTGCCGGGTGAGCGGGGGGAGCAGGGCAGGCGGCGGGGGTGTGTGTGTGGGGAGCAGGGGGCACAGAGGCTGCAGGGGCGGGGGGGTGCAGAG
>NW_020664753.1:1653659-1662791 GCF_002925995.2 Terrapene triunguis | reverse complement strand
AGAGGCTGCAGGGCGAGTGGGGAGCAGGGGGCACAGAGGCTGCAGGGCGAGTGGGGAGCAGAGGGCACAGAGGCTGCAG
Organism: Terrapene triunguis; assembly: GCF_002925995.2. Lineage (NCBI taxonomy): Eukaryota > Metazoa > Chordata > Testudines > Emydidae > Terrapene > Terrapene triunguis. Next base: position 1,662,712 of record NW_020664753.1, on the reverse strand, counting down.
GGCGAGTGGGGAGCAGGGGGCACAGAGGCTGCAGGGGCGGGGGGGTGCAGAGGCTGCAGGGTGAGGAGGAGCAGGGCAGGCAAGGGCATAGAGGCTGCAGGGGCTGCGGGGCGAGTGGGGAGCAGGGAAGTACTTAGCAACCCCCAACCAAGATCAGAGCGGGAGGGAGGAGGGGGAATGCGGGGTGCTCAGAGGAGGGGGCAGAGTTGGGGCAGGGACTTTAGGGAAGGGGTTGGAATGGGGGCGGAGAACGGGTAGGGTTGGGGCGGGGAAGGGGGCGGGGAAGGGGCGGAGTTGGGGGCAGGGCCGGGGGCGGGACCGGGGCCCCGTGGAGTGTCCTCTTTTTTAAATGTTTGAATATGGTAACCCTAGGTAATGATCAAAGCGCAAGCAAGGAGATGGAGAATTCTAATGGAGTCTATTGCAACTTTCACTAGGAGAGGCCTGCAAAGGAGAATCTAAGACTTAATACTGCTGCTCTAAGGGAGGCTCCATGTGATTTTGGTTTTTATTCTCCCCGCACACAGCTCTGTGGCTTAGCTGACAGCCATGCAGTCTGTACACATGCAGCCATGGAGTCATTACGGAGCCCTATGTGTGCCCTGGCAGAATTCACCAGTCGTGCTGTTGAATATTCCCGTCATGCACGGCTTTCTTAAGATGTCAGCCTTGGCTGACAAGGTGGGATCTGAAATTAGCACTGTGTCTCCTTCCTCTCCCCTCCCACCATTAGAACCTCTAGTAACAACAGGCAGCTGTTGATTTAACAGTGGTTTCCAACTGTGAGTGCAGGTAAATCACTGAATGTTCCAGGTATGGCCTGGTAAATTGCACCTCCTCTGCTGTTGAATGTAATATCCTCACATTCCAGTGGCTTAAGCGGAAGGCTTACAGGCACAGCACAACAGGTTTTGCCAAGATCCAGCAAAGAATGGGTGTTTAACCAATGCACAGGTCATTTTACTGCCCTACGGACCAATTCTGCACCCTTCTAATACTACACGGTGACTTTACAGCTGATAGAGAAATAACTAAAAGGGCCCGGGGGAAGAGGGGGATTGTCATGCTCTGAGCTCCTGGATTTGCTCTTTCAATTGTCCTTAAAGACATTATCCAGAATGCCCAGTGACCTTCCCTTCTCGGGGATTCCATCTATCTCGGCTATATTAAATCGCCACCATCTGGAGCCATGTTACACCTTTACCCTAAAAGGATTGGATGCACAGTATGAAGGAAATTAAAAACTGCACAGAAGTGATTGTTCGAGGGGAGATTTCCACTGCAGTTTAAAACATTCACAACATTCCAAGGCAAAAGGAAACCAAGGCCCATGGGGATATAATATGGAATTGCCTCTGGTGGTTCATTTTTAATCAAAATGTGTTCCCCCTTCACACATTTGTCATGTGAATGATCTCTCTGCACACCTTCTGAATCTATAGGGCACAAGAAGGGAGTTACTGCTTAATTCCCCATTGCATCTTCTTTCTTCCCCGTGGGTCTTTATCCCTTCCCTAGCTGCACAGTATAGAACAAAGCTACACTATCACCAGGCCAGGAGGACTATGCACCAGGGCTCCAATTCAGCACTGCCATTAAGCATGTGCCTTGCTGAACACGGATGGACTGGGAGGCAGGATTCCTGGGTTCCCTTCCCAGCTCTGCTGTGGACTTGCTGCACCACTTTGGACACATCACATATGCCTTGACTGTAAAGATGTTAAGCACCCATCGCTCTCACTGACTTCAGCTGGAGGCGCGGGGTGCTCAAGGCTTCTGAAAGTCAGACTCTTAACTGCTCTGTGCCTCAGTTTCTCCATCTGTAAAGTAGGAATGAATGAGACTTGCATACCATCTAAAGCCTGCTGGACGTGGCTGAAAAGCAAGGTAGATGGGTGCAGCAATATATTTATTTCCCATCACTGCATTGTTCTGAGTCTATGAAACCCTTTGCCATAGCCGAAGATTTACAGTTGCTGTGTGAGGTTTCCTCAGCAGTGCAGTTCTGGGAATACTAGCTTTTGTTCTAGCTGCATGTGCCATGAAGTTCACTAGTAAATTGTCCAGTAATTACTCTGGTTGGAATTCTCAGTACAACAGGTCCTGCTGGGAACTGAACCTGAACTTCAGTAGGTCACGAACAGCCGGAGCAGAATGTACAATGTGCCCTTCTAAAGAGCTGAGCTACCGTGCTGCCAGCTTATTAAACCTTTCCCTGGGAAACTTGCTGGCAAATATGCACTAGGCCGGGGTGGCAGACCCAGCGGGTAGAGGGAGCAAGCGCCCTCGCAATGGAAATATTGTGGGGGCTCTGCCCCCACATAAACTTACATGCTGGCGGGGAGGGAAGGGGGGCTAGAATGAGCCCAGGAGTAGGGAGTCTCCTTCCCCAGCCTGGAACTGGCTGTCCCCAGCTGAGTTTCAGTACCTCCCCTCACTCCCCCTCCAATTCCTCCACCCCCACTCATAGGGAGTTTCCACCCCTCTGCCCTAGGCTATGGTAGAATGGATGGTATCTGGATTTATAAGCTGTGTTTTATCTCTGAGTAGAATTGCCTTGTCTTAGAGCCACAGATTCTCACAAAGACATCACACTGCAGGCAGGTCATCTCACCACTTCAGCCATGCACCGTGTACAGATCTGAGGTTCTTGAGAATTCATACATGGATTTTTCTTCCAAGAGGGAGATATGGTTAAAGCATGGACCTGGGAGACAGGACTCCTGTCCCGAATCATTCTGCAACCGTGAGCAAGTCGCTTGCCCACCCTGTGCCTCAGTCTCCCTACTGTAAAATGTGGGTGATGCCACTGCACAGAGAGAGCGATTCTTATTGAGCTCTACATGGCCACAAGGGAGTGAAAGGTCCCCCACATCTGCCGGTGTGGCCATCCTGCATCTGGAGTTCAGGCATTTCGGGGCAAACAGGTTCCACGAGGCCCATATTCCCCCACTGCAAGCAAGCCGATGGGATGGGAACAAAGGGCGGGGGGGAGTTGGCTGTGAGCAGAGCTGAGATGGTGCCAAAGAGGACGTAGAAAGCGCTGTAGTAAATGATTCCCCCATGAAGCTACGAAGGAGCCAGGGAAAGAACTGTGAGCCCCTGGTACTAGGCTGGTGCAGCTAACAGAGCGCTGCTGCTGGACTGGCACAGCTGTATACCACCCTTGTAACAGGGTTAGATCTAGCCCAGAGATGTGAGATGCAAATCGCTGAAGAAAGTGCCATGAACTTACGTGGGTGGCTGGGCTGCACGGCGCAGAGAGGGTACAGAACGGCGCTGAGTGGGAATCTCAAAGGCTGCACACAATGAGACTTGCTAAAAAGCAGTAATTTATACACCAGCTCTCCAGCTCTGTGCTCCGTGACACAATCCAACAGCCAGAGCAACTCTGGAGGCAGCATACATAGCCAATTAAGCCTCTTTGTAAAGGAGAGACTTCACATTCCACCCCAAACACCCTACCTCTCTCCCCACACTCATCTAAACCCCTCCTCCTCTCTAGAATGCAGGTTAATTCACAGGAGTGTCAGAGATCCCAAATGAGAAAAAGCAACCCATTGAACAGGCGCACAAACTGTTAACACCAGGGGCAAATCTAGCCCTGGCGTGTCTATGGCTCAGACTAAACCAGCTACGACCAGTCAGCTAAGAGCCCCCTCCCATATCCCATTGCTGTCATCTGTTTCTGCATTCCCAGCATTCCCCTAGACTCTCATTCTCTTCCTCACAATGAATATGTTGCTACATTTTTAGCTTCCCAAGGGAAACATTGGAAGCCCCATCACTTGAATCGCTTAAGGCCAGGCTGGACAAAGCGCCAGAGACGAGGCTGCCCGGAACAATGCCACATATGGTTTCTCAGCATTCCTGCGAGTGGCAGACAAAAAGGGCCAATGGTGCTCCCTCTCTCTGTGCTACTCTTACTCCTCAGGAGCATTTGACCTTGGGGGCCAATCAGCAAGCCATGTGCCCACAATTGCTGGACGGGGCACCCAGAGCAGGAAGCCACAGAGACACAAGGAGACTTCCCCACATATGAAGTTTAGTCAACAGGGAGGCACAAACTTCTTAATCCATCACAGAAACCCCCTCGTTACACTGAAACCAATCGCTTTGGGTTACAGGGTAGGATGGGACGGCCATCAAATGACAGGGGCCAGGCAGAACTTTGGGCACGCTCTTTCCTATCTAGTATTATCAGGTTTCTTGCACCTTCCTCTGACCCTCTGGGTGCTGGCCGCTTGCAGAGACAGGACACTGCCCTGGTATGGTAGTTGTCTGTTCCTTGGCTTAGTCCAAGCATCGGTGGAACCACAGGTTCAGATCCCAGCAGGGTTAAGTGGACCCTTCTCCCCGTGAATAGATACACTGTGTTCTGGGCTCTCTGCTGGGGGCTTTCATACTCACCACAAGTCTGTTTGTTCGGCATTACCAATCCTATGACAATCTACACAAGAGCACAGATCCACCCCATGTGTTTGGCCACAATGTCAGCTTCCAGCACTGCTGCATGGGGTGCTTGTGCACTGGCCACCCCGCGATGTGGTAGCGTTAAAGGGATCGCTGTCTTCCCTGGGACCCTATGGGGAGAATGTGAAGGCTGCACAGGCAATGCCAAAGGTAAGCTGCACACTCAACCTGAACCCTGCCTGTCACCCTGTGTGGGCAGTGTTACGTTGCAAGATGCTCAGGGCGGAAGCAGTGGGGGATGTTGGAACCAAAGACACTCCGAGCCCTAACTAAAGCCAAAGGGTGCCAAGCATACTTTCAGGCCCAACAGAAGGAGCAATTATGTAGTAAAAACAGGTGGGGGCTGCAGGAAAAAGGCATGAAGCTGCATGGCCAGCCGTGCTGTGCAGACTGAGGGATTTCCCTGGGTGCAAGCAGTGATGGTTCTGCTGAGTCACGAACACTTGGAAAAGTCTGTGCACCACCTCTGGGTGGAGAGACCACTCGTGCTGAGCGGAGAAGTCCCTGCTCAAGCGATCCGCCCGCATGTTCCGGGTGCCCGGCAGATGGAAGGCCTGTAGGCAGATGTCATGGGCTATAGAAAAATCCCACAGCCTGAGGGCTTCGCGGCAGAGAGCAGATGATCGGGCCCCACCTTGCCTGTTGATGTAGAACATCGAGGCTGTGTTGTCCATGAGGACCCTGACCACCTGGCCCTCCAGGTGCGAGCGGAAGGCCATGCATGCCAGCTGTACCGTCCTGAGCTCCTTGACGTTTATGTGGAGGGTTAGATCCTGAGCCGACCCCAGACCTTGGGTCTGAATGTTCCCCACATGGGCCCCCCATCCCAGGTCCGACGCGTCGGACACCAGCTCCAGCGACAGAGCTCTGCCCCTGAACAGGACCCCTTGGAGCATGTTTCTCGGGGAGGACCACCACCGTAGGGAGGCGATCACTGGCTTGGGTACCATGAGGACTTTGTCCATCCTGTCCCTGGCCTGGGAGAACTCCAAGGCCAACCAGAGCTGGAGGGGCTTCATCCTGAGTCTGGCATGACAGACCACATACGTGCACGCTGACATGTGACCCAAGAGCTGGAGGCACGCTCTGGCTGTTGTGACCGGAAACCTTGTGACCGTGTCGATGAGCCTGGGTCTCGAACCTGTCCGGTGGGAGGGAGGCTTTGGCCAACGAGGCGTCCAGGACCGCCCCAATAAACTCTATGCGGTGTACCAGGACTAACGTGGACTTGGTGTTGTTTACCAACAGGCCCAAAGTGGTGCACGTGGACAGAAGGAGCGCCATATGATCCCGCACCTGCGACTGGGAGCTGCCCTTGACCAACCAGTCGTCCAGATAGGGGAAGATCTGGACCCCCCGGTGCCTGAGGTAGGTCGCCACCACCGACATACATTTCGTGAATACCCTGGGGGCAGTGGACAGGCCAAACGGGAGGACCGTAAATTGGTAGTGTTCCTGCCCCACCGTGAAACGGAGGAAGCGTCTGTGCCCCTCAAATATATGAATGTGGAAGTACACGTTCTACAGATTGAGGGCGGCGTACCAGTCCCCGGGATCCAGGGAGGGGATGATGGAGGCCAGGGAGACCATGCGGAACTTGAGCTTCACCATGTACTGGTTCAGGCCTCGCAGGTCCAAGATGGGCCTGAGCCTTCCTTTGGCCTTTGGGATAAGAAAATAGCCCTTGAACTCCCTGGTACCACTTCCACCGCTCCTACGCAGGGTGCCCCCGGGCATCCCATCAAAACCGCCTTTTCCCCGCTTGCTTGCCCATGGAGGACACAGGCTGGGGGGCAGGACAAGACTGCCTCTGGGGGCGCCTCTTATAGTCCTGCGACTTCTTATAAGCGGTCTCGTATTTTGGGTGGGTGGCCTGAGCGGGAGTCTGCCGCGGCTTGAACTTTGGGTCTCTATGTTCCGGCTCCAGCTAAACCTGAGTCTGGAGAGTTGTGCGGGAGTCTTTCAGGCCATGCAGCTTTGTATCCGTTTGTTCTGCAAACGGAGCTTTGCCGTCAAACGGGAGGTCCTGCAGGGAGGTCTGCACCTCGCTGGACAGCCCAGAGAGCGAGAGCCATGATGCCCTTCTCGTGGAAACCGCGGAGGCCATGGACTGCGCGGCCGTGTCCGCTGCATCCGAAGCTGCCTGGAGGGTTGCCTCCACCAGCACTTTGAACTCCTTCCTGTCACGCTCCTGGAGGGAGTCCTCGAACTTGGGCAGGGAGCCCCACAGGTTGAACTCATACTGGCCCAGGAGGGCCTGGTGGTTCGCCACCCGTAACTGGAAGCTCGAGGATGAATAAATTTTCCTTCCAAAAGAATCCAGCCTCCTTGAATCTTTATTTTTCAGGGTAGGGGCTGGCTGGCCCTGCCATTCCCTGTGGTTGACCGACTCGACCACCAGGGAGTTAGGAGCAGGGTGAGTGTATAAGTATTCATGCCCCTTGGTGGGTACAAAATACTTGCGTTCCACTCTCTTAGAGATGAGTGCCAATGAGACCAGGGTTTGCCACAGGGCATTTGAAATTTTCGTCACCCCTTCACGGAGAGACAAGGCCACCCTGCTCAGTGCCGAGGAGGATAGCATGTTAAACAGGGAGTCCGAGGGCTCCTCCATCTCCTCTGCTTGGAGGTGGAGGCTTGATGCCACCCTTTTTAAGAGTTCTTGGTGGGCCCTAAAGTCCTCCTATGGGACGGAGGGAGGAGGGGCTGTAATCGCCTCATCTGGGGAGGGTGAGGAGGCCAGCGCGGTACTTTGGGTGTCCACCGGCACTGGAGGGTCCACCACCTGGTCGGTCTCCAGGCATGGTGCCGAGGATGTACGTCCCACTGACTCCTTCCTCGGGGGTCTGGAGAGGGAGGCCGATGGTCCTTCTGAGGCTCCGGCCATCGAGCGAGCCCCCACCAGGGTCTGCGTTGGGGGCCACGGTGCCCACTGGTACCATTGGGCTGGCCACAGGGCTTGGTGCCACTGCACCTGCTGTGGCACCGGCGGAGCCAGCTGTTCGGCCTGGCTGGCCTGACCCATTGATGGACGACTACAAAGGGAGGCCAGGCTGACATACGACCTGCTGCTGTTCCTGGACTGGGAGGAGCAGCGGTGCCGGGAGCGATGCCAACCACGGGACTGCGATTCCGACATGGAGGACTGGTACCGTCAGTAACAGTTGTTCTGCGATTGGCTCCGGCGGGTGGACCCGTGATAGCGAGACATCGGCGATCGACACCCGGGGCCATGGAGGTGGTGCCATGGCGGGGTCCTGGAGCGGGATGCCGAACGGGGATGACGTCGACATTCATGCCATGACTGGCTGCGATAACCCCTCCGAGATGAGGATCCTGAGCCGGCTCCAGGCACCAGTGGAGGAAGCACGTGCCTGGGGCGGCACATGCTAAGGGGCAGCATTCCGTCCATTCTTGGGGCAGCACAGTCCGAGCGGTTTTTTTTTTTTGTTTTTTGCTTGGGGCGGCAAAAATGGTAGAGCCAGCCCTGCGAGGACCTTTGGCGACGTCTGCCTCGGTCCCATCGGTGTTTGCTCCTCGAGGCGGAGCGGTGCCGAGAGTCTCGGTCAGACAGAACCCAACCAGACAGCCTGGTGAGCGTCAAGGGTGATCCACGTAGACTTTGCCCTGAACGGTCGCTGGGCAGCAAACGGTGTCGGGAACATTCCCTCGACTGAGCCCGGTACCAAGTCGGGGGCGAATGCGGAGATCCCAGCGGCGGTTTGCCTCTGGAGCATGGGGCCGACATCGGCGGTGCTCCTGGTATCAGCATGGACATAACATCCCGGGCCGCCTGCAGGGCCTCCAGTGTGGAGGGCATCTGGACATCCAGGGAGGCCTGCTCCGAATGGGCCGGGCTACTCCGCTCAACTTGAGTCGGAGGCCTAGAGGCCGGTGGGTATCGAGGACTGCCCGACATGGGTCTAGCCTCTGTCCCGGGTTTACTCCGGTGCCGCGGCAAAGAAGGCCTCTTATTAGCCTTCTTGGCATGCCCCATGGATGGGGAGCGGTGCCGACTAGTCGATGGCGCCGAAGGGGCGCCGCGCACCGACACCACGGTGCCCGGTGCCGACTTGGAGCGGCGCGCCAGAGCCAGGGTCAGCGCCGTCTCCGTCAGGATAGCCCAGAGCCTAATGTCCCTTTCTCTCTTGGTCCGAGGCTTAAACGACTTGCAAATCTTGCAGTGACCGCTGAGATGGGTTTCCCCCAAACAGCGTAGACAGTCCACGTGTGGATCACTCAGTGGCATAGATCATCTACAAGTGTCGCATGACTTAAAACCCGGGGCATGCAGGGCCGGTGCTACCATTAAGGCAAACTAGGCGGTTGCCTAGGGCGCCAAGATTTGGGGGCGCCAAAAAGCGGTGCCCCCAATTTTTTTTACAGCATTCCTATGCCCCCTCCCCGAGCACGTGGTCGCCGCTCCACTTCTCCCGCCTCCCAGGGTTGCAGCGCCAATCAGCTGTTTGGCGCCGCAAGCCTGGGAGGGGAGGAGAATTAGAACGGGGAGCGTGCTCGGGGAGGAGGCAGAGCAGAGGTGATCTGGGGTAGGGAGCTGCCACACGGCTCCCCGGCATGGG
>NW_020664753.1:1630942-1653559 GCF_002925995.2 Terrapene triunguis | reverse complement strand
GGGGGGGGAGCGCAAGGTGGAAGTTTCGCCTAGGGCGCGAAACTTCCTTGCACCGGCCCTGGGGGCATGGGGCATGCCCCGACCCGGGGCTCTAGCTAAACTAAACTAACTAAACAACTAACTAGCTTACAGGTACCATACACTGAATGAACAAGCAGTTTCGGGGACGAGCTTCAGCAAAGCTGGAGCAGAGCAGTTCCGAAGCACCTTCTCTGGCAACAAGAAGGAACTGAGGGTGGGGAGAGCATGCAGCGTCCCTTGTACCGTGCCATGCAGGTGCCACTCCAGGGGTCCCTGGGGCGCTCCCCTACGGGTAATGCTAGAGGAAAAACTTCCGGCACTTGTGCACGTGGTGAGCACGCACACCTACTGTGGAATACACATGAGCAATCACTTGAAGAAGAAACAGGACTTTGTGCATATTTTTTTAACAAATCACATTACACTAAGAACAGACCCAGCTCCATTCACCAATTTTTCACCCTAATAGAAACAACCCTGCAAGGCCTCAAATTTTGGCTAGCTATTTGGGCCAAAAGGCAACTCTAAGTTTACAATAGCTTTCTAGGATGTGATCACACACTGTTTCTCTAATACAATATCATGCACTTTTTTCTACAGCCTCAGATGCACACTTGTAGCTCTTATAATTTTTTCCCCATTCCTCTGCATTTACACTAATTTCATTGTCCTACTGATCCAAGTACATTGCTACTGGCTTAGGGCCAGACCCTTGGAGCTACTGGCCACAAGCCACTCTTGTTTGCTTTAGTGACATTTTCAGATGCTCAGCTCCTCTCAGAATTTGGTCCTTAGACATTTGATATGGTTGGTTCTCTGCTTTCTAGGATCTGCGTTGCAATGATTTCCTCCGCACCCACGTACTGTACAGATAAGAGGGCATTTTTTTCCCACAGGCAGAAAGACACACCACTGAAATGTTGTTTATTATGCTGGTATCTTGGAAGAACTAAACACACAGCACGATTTAACCCCTAAGCACCTTAAACACTCCACAGAGTCTCAGCCAAGCACTCTATTCAGCTCCTTACCTTACCCTATGCATAGAAAACCTCACATCTTTAAGTTCCTATGGACCAGAGGTGGCCAACCTGTGGCTCCGGAGCCACATGCGGCTCTTCAGAAGTTAATATGCGGCTCCTTGTATAGGTACCGACTCCGGGGCTGGAGCTACAGGCGCCAACATTCTAATGTGCTAGGGGGTGCTCACTGCTCAACCCCTGGCTCTGCCATAGGCACTACCCCCACTCCACCTCTTCCTGCCCCCTCCCCTAAGCCTGCCGTGCCCTCGCTCATTCCCCCTCCCTCCCAGAGCCTCCTGCATGCCACGAAACAGCTGATCGGGAGGTGCGGGGAGGGGGAGGAGAAGGAGGCACTGACTGGCGGGTGGGAGGTGCTGGGAGCAGGGGGGGAACTGATGGGGGGCTGCTGACGTATTACTGTGGCTCTTTCACAATGTACATTGGTAAATTCTGGCTCCTTCTCAGGCTCAGGTTGGCCATCCCTGCTATGGACCTTTCGAGTTGGCCCCCAATGCCTTTTTGTACCATTATCCACTACACAGCTAAATTAGCTAATCGCACACATGAGCAGCAATGTCTTCCTTAGGGGCCCAATCCAACTCATGGGATTCAATGGAAAGGTTCCCACTGATTTAAATGGGACCCAGACCCCAGACACTCACTTTATGAGCTAATTAATATCACCTGTGTAAAATGCAGTGCACCACATGATTTTTTCAACAGGTCACAACTCTCAGATCGAACCCAGTTTACACCAGGAAAATTAGATGAATTTCTCTCAAACGAAGGCTGATTCCCTTCCCGATCTCAGCTTTCCACTCCCACTCATTCCTGCGCTGGAGCCATTCAAAACACAGTCATAAGAATGTTTGTAATAACAGGAAAAGTATTTTAATTGTCATTCTCCTCATGTACTCAAAAGGAGAGAGTGATTTTGCTCAGACTTCCAGAAACCACCCCACGAATTCACCTCTGGGCAGAGACCACACCTAGAAAATATTTGCTCAGAAGGTGAGCAATTCAGAAAGTTAGGAATGGCTGAAAACAGGGAGTTAGAATGGAAACTGTTATGCAGCCTTAGCTATAGCTATCATGGCCACTCTAATACTTCAGTGTATATGCTTACTACATTACTTTATGCTATATTGCAAAGTACCCACAAATACTGCATGGTATGCCATTCTCTATTGGATCTAAATATGATAAATCTCTCTGATATGCTGTATATTTCCTAACACACTATCTGATAGTAATGCCAAATAGCGTTATATCCTACATATTATACCCTACCTAGCCATATTGCACAGGACCTCACAGACAGATATCCATATATATTAGGTATGTCTATGGTCCTCATTATCGTAGTACCTGAGCGCCTCATAGTCTTTAATGTATTCAGCCATTCACAACATGCCTGGGAGGTAGGGTTGTGCTATTATCCCCATTTTACCAATGGGAAAACTGAAACACAGATCAACTAAGTGACTTTCCCAAGGTCACACGGGAAGTCGGTGGCAGAGCAAGGAATTGAAGCTGTCTCTCTCTTAAGTCCTAAGCTAGTGTCCTAAGCACTGGATTATTCTTCCTCTGTTGCAATGTTTCATGGCATTTGAAATACTCTGACCATTCTGCACGGTATCTGAGTGGCAGTAATTTGGGGATGCAGGAACTGATAGTGTATTGTCTCTGGCATTTCTTGAAGAGGCAGCACTTTGCTAAGGGGCCACTATCTCTATGCGAATAACCTATTAAAATAGGCCTGTCCACTGAAAAGGTAGCAGTGACTGTGAGGGTAATTAAACGCCTTCCCCCACCGACTGCATTTTTTATGTTCTGCTGAGCCCCTCTGGCAGCGAGAATGCGCTGATGCTGAGGCTAGCCAATTGCACGGATCTGGAAAAACTTGACTCCTGCCACCCAGGAAATAGACAACATTAAATAGATTTTGGGGTGGATTCTATAACATAGGCACTTTCTCTCCCAACCCCCTAACTCAGGCAGCAGTACCCAAGATGCTGTCCCTTTGGGCTTCTTTCACACTGTTCATAAAGCTGTTGGAGATCAGATGGTATCAGTCAGTCTAGCGCTAGGGCATTCTGAGCAAACATTGGGCCAGACATGAGCTCCTCCTCCATTACAAGGAGGTGAAGGTTGTCCCTTATACAGCTAGAAGGAAAAATTCCCTTTCCATAGACTTCAACAGTGAGCTCAGTGCCACAAGGCATTAATAATCTCCCAACAGAACTACAGCGCTCTTTTTATAGGTTTGTTAGAACAGAGTTAATTCACAAGGAGACACATGGCTGGTCTCATTCGTTTCTAAGCTCTGGGTCAGTTTCACCTGCACAGCCAATCAGCCCTCAAACACAGCACAACTGGACTATTCATTCCCACTCCTAGAGGCTGGTGAGTCTGACCAAGTTGGCACACATGATCTCCACAGCAGAGCCCATGGGTGAATCTGCACAGCATGGAGGAAGAGATCACAATGGGCAGGATCACCTACGACTACTGACAAAATCCCCTGACACTCAAGAACCCTCTCCTCTTGCTCAGCTCTGCCTTAATTTCTGGCTAAGATGTCGAACCCCTCCTGCACCCAATATAAGCCCCTTATCTGTGAGATTCAATTAGAAGCAAGATGTCACGGCCGCCTACTCTATGAGACATCAGGGGCAGTTCAGCCAAGCAGTAGAGAGCTGACTCCGTTCATTTGCATACTGCAACCCTCTTGGTTAAAAAACTGTTTGAGTTGTTTCTTGCCCTCCAATAAACTCCTATTTTTCTGACTACAAAGCAACGGCAGAGAGGTGAAATCTCACATCCTGAGACCACCTGAGTTGTGAAGTTTGACTTTCTGGCTGTTGGGTTGTTATGGTGTCTGTTTCACTACCTGGGCTGAGTGAGGGGCAGAAATTAAACAGACCACAGAGGTGGTGAAAAGTCCACTGGATTTGTAGTAGCCTTTCAGACTGAATCATCTAAAATACCTTTGATTACTAGGGAGAGGACTAAACTAAAACCTAAACAATTCCTAAACTCTCCTGTGCCGTGGTGGCTATTAAAAAAAATTGCCAATCGTTAGCCCGCTGACACACTGATATGCCTGTCATGTTGACCAGTATTGTCTCCTTGTTTCCTTGTACTCCCCCATCAGTCTGTTTGTGTCCAGCTGCTGTCTCTTGTCTTATACTTGGATTGTCAGCTCTTGGCAGCAGGGACTCTGTGTTTGGACAGCACCTAGCACAATGGGGTGCTGGTCCATGCCTGTGGCTCCTACAAATTACCATGAACACCAACGAATAAACAGCAACTGCGAATTTAGGAAAGATTTGGATTTGCAACTGGTCCAAACTTCTTGGTTAACTGAATTCTCAATAACAAGCCAAACCAACACCCCAAATCTCATCTCACCCAAACTGTGGAAAACATCTGACTCATAAACTCATCTCTCTTCATAACATTTCTATTAATTATTTTATGGTTCTTAGATACCAAAGTGATCGCACCTTAGAACTACCTAAGAGAGAGGCACAAATACTGTAGATAGTTTTTAAAACACGTGAATTTTCTTGCCGGTTTAACCTTTATGCTTTGTGAGACAAAATTACAGTCAGACAATGGTGTAAGATAGTTTATTATCCCAGCAATAAACAAAATGTTCAACAAGCAGTTTAAACAAAAAGGAATTAGTCCTGCCACTGAACTCAGTCAACATAACTGATCTGAAAAGCCCTTTTGCTTATGGCAGCTGTTAACAGCAATGTGATCACCTACAGCAGATGCAAGCAATCCAGCGTTAACGTCTGAACCAAGGATAAAATATTAATTACAGTGAAACCAGTTGATAACAACAATACAGCTGTTGTCAACATATGCCACAGATGAGCGTTAATCCCTCCAAGTCCGAGAACATGTTCCAGCACAGGTTCTAAGAAGAGAGCCACTGAATCAGAGACTATAGGGGTGGAACTCACCTCATAAATCATCTTGTGCAATCCCCCCTCCTCCCACCCCAATGGATAAGTACAGGATCCTTCCCTGCAATGCTTCTCCAGTCCTGTTGTAAGTGTGCCAAGCAATGGAGCTTCCAAAGGACTTCTCCAGTCTAACAAATCTCACCACCAGGAATTTCTTTACGATATTCAGCCAACATAGTCCTTTATCAATTACATCCCATTAGGACTCATTCTAGTCCATCATATCACCCTAGAGCAACTCCTTTCGCTCCATAGCTTTTACACTCTTCACACAGCTATATAGAGTTAGTCTCCCCCACTTTAATTATCACTGTGGCAAGGGGTGTAATTTAGTTTGGTTGAGATTTGGTTGAGGAATATTTAGTTCTTTAAATCCATCTTGGTCACCAACTCTGTATTTATTTATGATAGGGCTCACCAGCGCTAGGAGTCTTCCAGACAGAAAAGGTGGCACAATCTTGGCCTTAACCTTAAGGCATAACCCCTGCCTTGTGGCTAAGGGCTGGTCTACACTAGGGGGGGGATCGATCCAAGATACGCAACTTCAGCTACGCGAATAGCGTAGCTGAAGTCGAAGTATCTTGCATCGAATTACCTGGGGTCCACACGGCGCGGGATCGACGGCCGCGGCTCCGTCGACTGCGCTACCGCCGCTCGCTCTGGTAGAGTTCCGGAGTCGACGGTGAGCGTGTTCGGGGATCGATATATCGCGTCTTAACAAGACGCGATATATCGATCCCGGATAAATCGATTGCTACCTGCCGATACGGCGGGTAGTGAAGACGTACCCTAAGGCATTAGTTGGAGACCTGGGTTCATTCCTGGCTCTGCCACAGACTACCTGGGTCACATTAACCAAGTCACTTAGGGTTTGCCTATACCTGAAAGTTAATCCAGCATAAAGCAGGGCATGAATTTAACGTGGATTAACTATTGCTGATTAACTCCACGTGTGGATGCTCTTATTCCAGAGTCAGAGTGCTTTATTTCAAATTAACTTAAAGCAGAAAAAGGCACTCTTACTCTGGAATGAGGCTGTCCGTATGCGACAGAGATGGTAATTTCCTGCAAATCCTTGGGAGACATTGAATTAAGTTTAAGTATCTTTGGGATCTATTGTTTTAAAT
The DNA here is from genome assembly GCF_002925995.2 of Terrapene triunguis. Lineage (NCBI taxonomy): Eukaryota > Metazoa > Chordata > Testudines > Emydidae > Terrapene > Terrapene triunguis. Next base: position 1,647,409 of record NW_020664753.1, on the reverse strand, counting down.
GAATGATTTATGTATGACTGTGTCCTACTCCAGGAGGGAGGGCTACCACCGCTCCTTCAGGAATTGAAAGCAGTGTGTGTGTGTATGTGTGGTGGGGGGGTAATTGAGGCAAATCAGCCAGGTTGTAACCCACCAGACAGGTATCACACCACCTGGACAGGCTTGCATATACTAGGTTCTCCAGAGACCAGCAGACAAAGAAAGGACTTTGGGATAAACAGCCTGAGTTTAAACTGACTCAGGCTCCGCTTTCTGATCCAGCACACGGACAGGACCTTCTGTCCAGGAGCCTTAGGGAAGGGTTGGAAGGACTGACACCTGCCAGCACCTGAGGTTGGAATGGGGTGATTATCAGTGAGCTTATTAGCATGCTTATAGGTTCTTTTATTGTTTTTAATATGTTTTCTCTGTCCTGCTTTCACCTTAAGAACAAACGTGCTTGCTTAGAAAGAGCTGTGGGGGTAACTTATAAGTACTGGCAATTAACCTGGTCATAGCCTCTGGAGAGAGCAAAGCACAGGCGCTGGCCTTGTAGGCAGCCTGGCTTGCGGGGGAATTCACAGTGTAGGCAGGGAACTGTGCAGCCTGGACAAAACTCAAGTCAGGAGGGAGAGGGATGTGGTCTCTACCCGAGAGAAGTGATGGCTGAGGAGCCGTCAGCCTAGAGTGGGTGACCTTGGTAGACCACAGAGGGGGAATACAGGGGCAGTTGCCCTTCACTGTGACACCATATATGGAGTTAATCAGGAACAGCTAGTCCAGATTTACTCCCCTTGTAGACAAGCCCTGAGTTTTTCCTGAGCCTTGCATAATCCTAGTATAAAATGGGGACAATAGCACTTCCTTTCTCCCATCCTTTGTCTGTCTTGTCTACTCAGACAGTAAAATCTTCAGGGCAGGTCTGTTTCTTACTATGCATCCATGCAGTGCCTGGCACAGTGGGGCTCTGATTTCAGCTGGGGCCTCTAGGAGGCTACTGTAATACAAATAATAAGCAATAATGTAATCAACACAGCACAAGATACAGCTATCCAGACAGTCCCTGCCCTGGGCAGTTATTCAGTCCTTCTCAGCAAGTCCAGTCAACCCAATGACATTTAAAGACACACCAGACACATTTGGCCATAACAAACCTTCACCCCACACTCACCATGACTCTTATGAGTTTTGCCGATCCCTGTAGGCATATGCTTGGATTCAAAGAGACATTTTATTAAAGGGGTTTTCTGGATGAATGGGGCTGTGAAGGGGTTAATATTGCAATATAGCTTAGTCCTTCCACCCATTGCTGTGTCAAGCCCTTATCGGACTGAGTTTATCCATTTGAAATGTAAACTCCAAACAGTGTGACCCTGACTGTCCCCAAAATACAAAAAGGGAGTTATCTAGGCTAGGTTGATGCTAGAGTGCAAACTAAAACAGGAATTAGGTATGGGGTGGGAGATTAATTTCTATCAAGACTTATTTCATGTAGCACAGCTTTTTATATCTGTGACCTAGAGACAAATTAATGGTAGGCAGAGATGCATTAATTCTGGAACTTCAAATCCCATAATATTAAAGTGTGTTTAAATCTGAAAATTATTTAAAGAGTTTTTTGGCCAATAACAAAGATTAAAATGAGTATCCTTGCAACTACATGGTCACTAGGAGCAGTGCACTCAAGTGAAGAGAGCAGTGCAAGAGGACTCTAGAGACCTGGGCTCTACATTTCCCCTCTCTGTGCCTCAGTTTCCCCATCTGTAAAATGGGGATAATGATACTGACCTCCCTTGTAAAGCACTCGGCGATCTACTGATGAAAAGGGACATATAAGAGCTAGGTATTATTATATTTAGAGTAACAGTGTAATTTTGCATCTTCTGGCTCCCTAGATTCCCTAGCGTCTCATTTAGCTATGGGAGCAGGGGGTTTGCAGGACTAGCAGGGGGGTTTGCCATATACAGACCTGTAAAGTGATTTCATTTGATGTGAACAGGTCCACAGAATAATCCTATTTTCAAAGGGGAGAAAAGATCTTTGTTTCAGAAAGTCTTTGCATGGCACATTTAGCTGATTGATGCATTTATATTAATGTGCACCCGGGTGTGAGTTCTGACTGTAGATAATACAAGATTTGGCTTACGCCAGGATGCCTTTAAAATCAGGATACAATTAGGAGATTTGGGTAAGTAGACACTATATCAAAACTACAGAAAATGATAGAAAGAGATGAGAGAACAGAATCTTCACTCTTTTTTTAAACTTTTTTATCAGAAATAATACATTCAGAAAGGGCAAGATGGCAGCACGGATACACCTCTCACCTTACCTCCATTTAGGTAACTTTCCTGCGGCAAAGAAAAGATATGGTAATAGAATGAAGAAGAAATGTCACTGCAGGTGCCTCCAAGAGCATACATGAGCCACTCTCTAGGGAGAGCCTGAAATCAGATCAGATACTAAGTAAAGTCCATGAGCTGTAACCACTTAAACAAGCCAGAGGTCATGGATTTGGTGGAAGTTATGAAGTCTTCAGGTGTTAAGTTCAGTTGTACAAGGGGTTAAACACAGAAGGCCATAAAAGGCAGTTCATCCAAGGGGCACGTAGGCTGCCTGTTTGCCAAAGGAAGCTGGTGTCCAAGTGTCTCAGCCAAGCCAAGTAGCTAGTGTATCCTCATTGTCCTTGCCTGATTGCTCCCACATATCCCCGCCTCTGTTTTCTCCTTCACATTGGTGCCTGCTTGTACACCACCTGCGGCTGACTGCTTTACTTGATCTCAGCAGCCTGCCGTTGCTCTCTGCCTCATGTAACACCTCTAGGGTGACTAGATAGCAAGTGTGAAAAATCAGGGGACCCCCTACCCTGCTGCCACCCATGCAGCATACCCAGAGATGCACATTTTGGGTGCAATCCTACAAGATGACCAGTGACTTTCACTACCACTGATATCAGTGATAGTTGATAGTACTCAGCACTCGACTCTCTCAAAAATGTGTTTTATTTTCTGTGAAAAAAATCCAAACTCCTAAAAAGAAAAAAAATCAAACTTTTTGCAGGTGGTTTCTCTCAGAAAAACAAAAATGATTTTTCTGTTTTCACCAACCAGAAACTGAAAAAAAGATGTTTTTAATCAGAAATCCATTTTTCATTCAAAAAAAAAAGTGTCAAGGAAAAATCTCTGACCAGCTTTCCTCAGCAAGCACCCGGACTCAATCTTAGAATGCACACAGGGACTGAGCAAAAGCCTGAACACATGAGCAACTATGCAATGCCTTTGAAATGATATTGGTTAATTTCCTTCCTCTTTGGTGCATAAGGGATAGAGCCCATGAAGGTTAATGGTACTTCTGTAAAACTGCACCAGCTGTAGTCTGGATTCATTATTAATCAGAGCTGCTCAAGTGTTTCCAAATTTTTAGTTAAATTTTTTATTTCAATTAAAAAAGGGGGTGGAAATGAATTTTTCACAAAAAAATCCTGGAACTTCATCCCTTTTTGACCAGTTCTGTTATTAACTACAAGGAAAAAAATAATCAAAGGATGCAGGGTTAGCCACCAAGCCACGTTAAGGACTGTGCAGTCTCATCTCGGCTGCTTTAGAGTGATCCTCTTTCTGTAACCAATAGCCTTCTCAATTCGGGCTCAATCTAGGAATAAATTCCATGCCCTATATTATACAGGAGGTCAAACTAGGGACCATCTGGTTCTATGCTTGTACAGCACCTGGCCCATGACTGGAACCCCTAGATATGATGGTAATACAAATAATAAATAATAATAATAGATGATTATAGTATCCCTTCTAGCCTTAAAATCTACAGCCAAATTGTGGTAACTGTTATTATGATGAGGATGAGGAAGTGGGCCGGCACCCACCAGCTCATTTGGCCCTCGGCCACTGAACCCAGGCTCTCTGATGGTAATAATCTGCTCACGGCTGACCTGGAGCCTAGAGATGAATGGCTCCGAACCCCATTGCCAATTTAGCTCTTTGGCTAAGCACCAGCCTGGCAGGAAGGAGGTGCTTCCTAGCTATGATACAGTTTTTACTTCTCAGTGAGAGCGTCTTAACAGGAAATGATTAATTGTGTAGTAGTTTGATCTGAAGTGGCTGGATGAGACGATAATGGCTGCCATGGCAGAACTTGTACAGGTAAACAAACACATTGGTCCGTTCCCATAAGCCATCCAGAGTCCCACGGCTGCCATTGTATATTCATTAGCTGCTGAGATGAAGGTAATCACTTTACATACCAGCACAGGACGTGCATGCCTGCTTTAGGAAAGGTACCTGGCTGTAGAAAAGTGCTTCGGTCCTATTAAACATCAAAGGAAAACGTAACGCCTCCTATGAAAGAAGTGAGATTGCAGCATGATAGAGACGCATACCTACCCAAAGAAACACGGCCCACTGGCTGACTGCCTGAACCCAAACGGCTAGAAGTGTGCTATCATTCACCCCACGGCTCTGCACAACCTCTCCATGGGGGAGCCAAAGAGTGAAATCACAGTCAGTAACCATGCCACAGTCCCGTTTGCCAGACATATTTTTTGGGGGTAAGACTTTTTTTTTAAATAAGAACTATGCAAACTGGAAAAAAAATCTGGAAAATAATGAGAAAAAAAGTGAAAAGAAAAGAGAATGAGCAAGAGAGAGACTTCTCCCAGTTTGTGATTCTTAGGAACACTCCATTCTTTAACTCACAGAGGTAGTATTATGAGACCCAACTCAGTGTGTGTAAAGTGCTTTGAGCTCCTCGGCTGGGCTAGGTTAAATGAAGCTTAAAATATTTATTATCAATAAATGTATTTGCTACATAACATCTTCCCTGGTTTTCTTGTCTGCTCAGTCACAACAGAAGCTCCCCTATTCTTTGGATGGGCCAATCAATTCTTTTAATGGCTTTCCCCGCTCAACTCTCCACATCAGACCACAGCTGGAACCCCAGTTAGCAGTAATATTTCAAATAAAACCCCTCACTGTTAATAAAATCTCTCACTGTGCTCACTGGACTTCGGACCTTGTTAAGCACAGGATCCAACCACAAAACACTCAATGGCAATCAGCAGCCACTCTGACGCCAGATAAAATCTAACAGGCAAACGGCAGCTGGCTGCGAACTTGGAAGGTCTGGGCTTATGTTTGCCTGAGCTTGGAATTCGTAATAACCAGTTCACTGGGGTTTGATTTTTATGGCACCGAATGCACAATAGATCTCTTAGCAGAGTTAACTCAAACAGGGCAAATTGATGGCCAAGTTAATGGTGGCAAAGGGAATATTTGTTAATCTTCACAGTTATATTGCCCTATTGGAAAGTCACTAACAGGAAAATATCTGCAAACCGATAACAGGAGCATTTTTCTATAGCTGTTCAAAGGGAACAACAACTGATGTCAAAAAAATCAAGGACAAAAAAAGGAAGGAATACAATTCAATTAAAATGAATAAGCCTGGCTCAGGGGACTTGGCAAGGGGTCTGGTCACTTTCACCTACAAGCTGCATGTCAGAAGCTGGCACAGGCTAGCAGGGACTGCAAGCAGCTGGAGGGTGGCCTTTCTCTACAGTTTCATTCCAATTCCTAGCAGTCACTGTCCTTCATCCCCCAAAAGTCTCATCACCTTTACTGACAATCACGGCCAAGAGGTCTAAGCACTGGACTGATGACTCCTCCATGTCAAGCACACGGTCTCAGTGAGCATACTGCATAGATGCAGTGCGACTGCCAGTGAATCTAGCACCTTTCACCAGCATGGCAAACCCAATCATGTAACCATTGCTGAAAATGCTGTTGGCCTTTCTTTGTCACTTATTTTTACCTCTTAACCGTTCTGATGAAGATGTTGCTACTCAAGCATTACCATTTCAGATTAAGTGGACTTCTTGGTTACTTAGGTCTCTCTCCTGCTGATGGGCAAGACAAGCACACCACATCTGTTTGCATAGGCTCAAAATTCTTTCTGCACTAATCTCTCCTAAAGCCAATAACGTGGGGCCTTATGTTATGGCCCAGGATGTAGGCAGTCTGGCCTAGTGGTCAGAGCCTGAGTCAGGTCTAGGGGGCAGAGCAGGTGTCCAGGTTGGGGAACGAAGCCAAGGGTCAGCACCAGAGTCAACTGCTGATCATCAGAGCCAGGAATCAAGCCAAAGTCAGAGCGAAGAATGAAAACTGAGGGTCAAAGCCGAGGTCAGGTATAAAATGCCACAGCCAAGGCTCAAATTAGAGCCAGAACTGGTAACTGATGGAAGCAAGGTGTAAGAGCAGGAACTGGAGGAGAGGCAAGGATCAGGAATGGTGCAGGACTATGGTGGGAGCAGAAGAGAAAGCATGGGTGAGCCAGGAATCAGGAATAGGGGTGCAGGAAGCAGGCACAAGCAGGGACCAGTGCAGCCACAACAGGAAGCCACCTTGCTGCTCAGACAGCTTCCTGTGCCTCCTTTTGGATTAAATAGCCTGTTAGGACCAATCAGTGAAGCCAGGCGATCCTTCAATCAGCACTCCGGTGGGTGGGGCCTTGGCTGAGGCTCTAGTCCTATGAGCTTCTTGGCCCAGCAGGTTTTAGCAGACATGGGGTGGAGGCCAGGATGTGGTGGCTGTTTGGGCACTCACTGGCCTGGGTTCATGACCTGGCACATCACACCCTAGATGATCACTCACAGATAGGGAGATCTGTGCTTTGGTCTCCCTCCAGATCATAATCCACTCGCCTGCCAGTGGCTCTGAGGTGCCAGGGACAGACCGAGCTGTTCTTTTTACCAAGGCTGAAGCTGGCAGGATCAGCGCAACAGCCCAAGGTGTGCAACCATCAATGTCTTAGTGTAGTGAGGTGGACTGGCCCTCCCCAGAAACGGAGGAGAAGGGTGGCTCCACCCTTTTGTGGGCGGAGTCCTGCCCCCCTGGCTCCGCCCCTGGAGGCCAGAGGCAGGGCCGGAAGTATAGAGGTGGGACCCGGAGGCTCAGTGGGGGCCCAGCCACTGGCGGGGACAGACGCTTCCCCTGAGCTTTTGCGCTGGGAGACGGCAGCAGGCCCACAGAATGCAGACGACTGGCCCAGACTGCCTGGACCGACCTGACCCCAGGGGAAGCAGACAACCGGCCCAGACCACCCGCACCCCGGGATGACCCGACCCCACAGGAGACAGATGGCTAGCCCAGATCGCCGGCTGGCCCAACCCCGGCAGACCTTCTGCTGGCAACTAAGGCCCACGCAGAGCACCTTACCTCACCAGACCAGCAAGTACCCGTGGAGGGGGAGTGTGGACGTGGCTCTGGGGTAGTAGACCCCTGTTTGGCTGCAATGCTGGCAGAGGGTGAGTCAGCGTGTTGCAGCTTGGATCCCTGCTGACGTGGTGGCAGACCCCTCCGCCACCCTTAGGGCCCTGGGCCGGGACGCAGTGGAGTGGGAGGGCCTGCATCTCCCCTGCCACCCAAGAGGTGGGTGGCAGTCTCCCCCTCCCTCAGGCTAGCTGAAGGAAAGGTAACTGACTTTAGGTACAGGCCCAAACTGAGAGACTTTGTTTCCTGCCCACCTCTGAACCTTGGGCTTATTAATTGCAAGCAGCCCCACCTGAGTGCAGGTTGGAACTGAATAACTTTGCTTACTGCCCGGCTTTGAGACAGAGCCTGGGCTCGTTAACTGCCTGCAGTGCCACCTGAGTGAAGGCTCCAGCCAAAGGACTGCAGCTTGCCCTGAGTGAGGAGCTAGACTACGGGCTCTAGTTTGCCACTGCGGCAAGAAGCCGGGCGAAGGACTCCTGGCTCCCCTGGAAGGGGGGAAGACAACGGAGGTGGGGCAGAGCCGGAGGGCCGTGCCCTGAAGAGGACGCCGCAGTCCGGGAGTGATGCGGGCCCCCACAGACAGAGGAAACAGCAGAGCAAACAACAGGTGAAACACCACCTGCAAAGGGCGTTCCAGAGCTGGACAGAGCTAGTTCCCGGAAAAACCAGCAGGAGGCACTACGATGGTGAGTCCAACCTGTTACACTTGGTCACAAGCCATGCCATCCCTCCTGCATCCACCACCAGGATTGCCAGAGCTCACCAACAAATGGTGCCAGTTAAAGCGCACGGGCAAAAGGCCAGAGCAAAGGCAGCCATGCTCTGAAACCACCTGCCAACAGCACAAAGTCTGCCGACAGCCCTGCGCTGCAGCAGCAACAGACCCAAAGAGAACCTCCACGGAAGCTGGTGTGGGAACAGCATGGGGATCAGAACCACACACACACACAAAGGCAATCTGACTTCAGGGGCACCACATTTGGCTGAGATCGCAAATCCAGGCCCCAGTTCTGCAGCTGAGACCCATCTCTAATATAGATTGAGGTGGAAAATACCCAGCCTCTCTAGCTACCCATAAGTTAGGTTGATACATTACAAAGCTTGCACTGGTCTCCAGTTTTATAAAAGCTTGTTTGTCCATAACCAATATTGGGGAAGAAATTTGATTGGGACTTTTTTTTTCCAAACAGCCTGAAAGAGAGAATTGTTACAGTGGGAAACATTTATACCATACTAAAAGTGGCATCACATATACTTTCAACATAAAATAACCCGTGGCAGGCTCTTTAATGGGCTAAGCTGGAAAGAAAGCCCTGAGATGTCTGTTAGTATGAGGTACTCGTATACTTTATTTTCTGGCCTCTCTGCCTGGCCAGGTGGCTCTGTAGATAAAGAACAGCCTGACTAATGCTGGACTTTCATCTCAATTGGGATAAAAGTCTGTGGTGTTGCCAAGCTTTTCAGGCTTAGTTAATAGTACAGATCTGACACACAAACACTTGACACTTCTGAGCCTAAATGAAGTGTGCTGACTAAAATGTTCTCTCTTTAGAAAGGGTTTCCCCTTGGGCGGGGAATGCTGTTGAGGGGGCGATGTGGATTAGTGTATTAATCTTCCCCTTTTGAAGACATAGAGCCAGATTCTGATTTTACTTATACCAGTGTAAACTGGAGTAATTTAGGTAAAGTCAATGGAGTGACTCTGGATTTATACCAATATAACTGGGATCAAAGAGTTTGGCCTCTGGGTTCAAGCCTCATTCAATCCAAGAATGAAATTAGTAGAACTCCAGAGCCAAAACTCAGGGTTGCTTTGATCTGGGGGGTTGGTTTGGGCCCACCTATAGTGAGGAGCGTGATACAGCTCATCCTGGGTCCTTATTTGTGAGCCTCAGCAGAAGGGATAATCAGCTTTGGAGTCATGTTAACCAAGTGTCCGTTGTCTCTGAGTTAAATTAAACAAGGCACATTTATAATCATCTTGATTTGACCCTCGCCACTTCTGAGCTCCCATCCGAGAAAGAGCCCAGGGGGACAAATTACGCCTCATCTGGTTTGGATTAACTCCATTTCAGCATCTACCCCTTTCAAATATAGCTGATTGGATAGATATCACCTCATTATGTGTTCTTCGTTTAGATTTCTTTTTGGTATCAACTTTTATTTATTTGAATGTAGCTCATATCTGCTGACTTATGACTCGCTGGAATAATAAAATTGTATGGAGTGATGGACGTACAGAAGCTATATGTTGCATTAAGGCTGCACCAAACATTTTGTATTTTTTTTAAAAGATCAAAATCAAACATAATCTGTTTAACACCTTATAACTAAAACTGTGACCCTGAAGGCTAGAGCTCGTCAAAGAGTGTATTTTCACTTTCCGGGAAAAGTTTCAAAGAAAATGGACATTTTTTGACTATGTCAAAGATTTCCTAGAATGTTTAGGGTTTTTATCAAAAACCTGAAAAAGGTTGGTTTTCGATTGTCAAAAGACATTTTTTATTTTATTTTTTTTAATTTTTATTATTTTGTCTAAAATGGAAAAGTTTTGGTTTTGTGACAACCCCTTCACAAATTATTAATTTTTTTCAATGAACCCACCAAAAAAATTCAGTGAAATGTGTAATTTTCTTACAAAGGTTTCTGTTTTGTCAAAAAAAAAGAAGCAGTTTTTATCCCCCAAAATTTTGAGATGAAAAATGTTTGACCAACTGTACTAGCTGTTTAGTTGCCAAATCACATTGTTCTTTCCAATATGTGTTGTAGTTTAATTTGAATACAACTATAGGACCAGTCAGGACTCCTGCTTGGAGAGAGAGAGACAGAGAATCCAAACTCCTCCGGCTTACCTGCACCCTGAAACTATTCCTAATCCCCTGAAGGTCTTGTTCTTCAGAAAGGATGTAAGTCGCACAGGAAATAAATGGGAACAGATGAGAAACACAGTGCATCAGATGTGACTCCCCGGGGGAACCTTTGTAGTTTATTTGTCAAGTTTCACTTTACATTTGGGAAAAAGAAAAAAGATTGAACTGTATTTCCAATAGAATTCACACCCACAGTGATTTACCATTGTGGCTGTTTATTAACCATTTTAGAAGTGATCACACCTTTCAAAGGATTTAATGTTCTCAGAAAATAGGGGAAAATGACCCAATTCTCCATTCCACTTTATGCTGCTAAAACCCAAGTCATATCCAATTTATGCTAGGCTAGGTAGGACTGGACTAGTAATAAATTGGGGTGGCTAGACCTAGTTTCGACCCCTTAATGATTTTACTGAACACAGATGGCATGCAGCACTCAGAGTCCGTGAAATGTACATATCGTGCATTGATCACCGCTGGACTGAAATCAAAGTGAAATAAACTGAGAGCAGCCATTGCCCCCTGCCCACACCGTCCCTTCAGCCAGCATCTCCTAATGTAACTGCTTGCTTTGGTTCAGAAGCTGGCATGTAGCAAGGGGCTGCCCTTGCAGCACTGCCGCTGAATAGCATTACTCACATAGCTCAGCACTGTGGTAAAAGGGGGGAACAAAGGAACGACTCTCATTCTGACCGAATCGGACATCAGGACATTAAAACTGAACTTCAGAGATAGGAGCCTTTTCAATGCCAATGTGGCTTAATGAGGCCACAGGGTAGTGCCATTCCAGAAGCAATGATATTCTGCAAAATAACAACCCATGGGGGAGGTGAAGGTGGGGGATGAGGAGGGAGACTTTTCTCTGAAGCCTACAGGGAGGTTTTGAAAGGCAAAGTTACCTTTGGGCTCCTGAGAGCGGCCTTTCCAGTCTTTGCAGCAGCACAGCCCCATCTCAGGTGCTGCGTCTCTCCAAGCCTCACAGCCAACAGGTCATCATTATTCCCACGAGACTGCTCCCCATCACGTAGGTACCCTCAGCAGTATCCTAGGCAGCAGGTACCACAGGAGGATGCAAAGGGCCAGAGCTACATCGCTGGCCCCAAATCAAGTCCTCCCGGGCCATCGCCCGATGCTCAGTCATGCTGTTCTCTCTGATCCCCCGGCACGTTTGTAACACTGCTGGCTGGACAGTTTTCCCTGCTTGTTTCCCAACTCGCACCAACCCTCTAAGATGTGCAGCCCAAGCTCGTTCCCTGCCAAGTCCTGCAAACATCCCAAACACAAACAGACCCTGCTAATCAATTCGAGAACTAGCAGATTTGCCTCGGGTCTCCCCTCCTTTATCTCCTATATTTCTGGCTGGCCCTGGCGCATTTCACTGGCTCCTTTGCCTATTAAACTTCCACTGCTTATTAATTATATGCGCCCCTCTCTAAGGAGTGAAAGGCCACGAGAGGGGGCTTTATGTGAGCAGCAGATGCCTGTTCTCTGATAGCTGGAGGGCAGCAGACAGACTCTGAATGTAAACCCTAAGTGTGCAGAAAAAGACACCAGAAAGGCCATTTAACCTCATGCAAAACAATGTTAGCAGAAGAAAGAGATGTCTCATTCCCCTGCCTTTCCTCAGATTAAAGCCTTAACAGTATATCTCTGAGACTCTCTGTAGATATTGGGAAGCAACGAGGCCTGTGGAGACCTCGCTTTCTCTTAAAGGTCAGTGCCACTGTAGCAATATTCCATGGGGTTACTTAAACACCCACTTTTAATTGCATTAACCCAGCAAAGCACCAGCCACACAGATGAGGCTGTCACATTCTGACTTGTGTTTCAGGTCAAAGGGAAAAGGTTATTAATCATGCTGAGGTTTACTGACTCTGATCATTCCAGGTTTGTTTTCTAGGCCGTTCAGTTCTCAGTTTTAAAACAGGCAGTGTCCCTGTTTCTTGAAGACCTGCTGCCGCACCCCTGCTGTACGTTTGACAGCGCAGTAACACAGCTTTGTTTTGCTTTGCGCCTCTGATACACCTGGGCCCCTGTAAAGAGTTAGGGTTGCAGAACTCAATAATAAGGGACAGCAGAGAGAGAGAAATTAGGAGGCACAAGCAAAAGATTGGACAAGAAAGAGATACAGGAGAGCAGTCCCAGGGGGCAGGAGGCCAAGCTGCAGAACTGAAGGGCTTTTCAACAACAGCAACATGTAGGGGATCAAAGAGACAGAGAGAGACTGGCTGGGCAAGATTATGGAGGATTTTAAAAACAAGGAACCCCATCTGGAAAAACAATTAAATCTATTCAGGATGGGCCTGATCCTGAGAGGCATACAGGACTTATATCTCCTATTGATTTCAATAAGAGTCTCAGGTGCCTAGCAGGTCTCTAGATTGGGCTCCCAAAGCAGAAGAGATTATCCCAAAGCAGACAGAATGAATTAAAGGGTGGAAGTTTACTTGCTCTCCAACTAGTCAAGGTTCTTTTTCTAAGTGATTCAGAGGGAAGAGGTCCCTGCTGGGCACGCTGTTGCTATTGTTAGTTAGAGCCATCCCTAAATGCCAGCATTCTGTACTGACAAAGCACCAGGTGGTAGGAGATGCAAGTCCAGCTTTTCCAAACCAACTGCTGCAAGAGAAGCAGTTATTCTGTCTGTCTCCTCTTACTTGGAGAAACAACTACAAGCCACTCTGAAATGAACTACGATGGGTAAGCAAATCCTGTTCGGAAATGACTTTTAGCCGTCAGCATCTCTGAAACCTTTCACAAGGAGAAAACAGAAGTCTATGCAAAGAACACTAACAAAGCAAGAACCAGCTCTCTTCTCTGAAGCAAGATTCATTTTCTGATCTTGCACTCCAGCCAAGGAGTGGGAGGGTGCACATACAAACCACCTGTCCACAATGCCTGGGTATTAAGCTGGCAAAATTCCGAGTTCAGCACAAAACCAAACTCCAAACAGTTCACAGGAAAGAGGAAGCTTTCCACTTGCTGGGCTATCTATATAACACGTTTTCACTAGATCCCCCTGACTGCCAGGTCAGAGAGGAGTGGGGAGGGGTTGTGGGCAGAGCACACTGTGCACCAGCAAACCCTGTCTAGCAGATGGGCCCTTGGGAGCAATTACAAGCGGGTATACCTTAAAGCAGTTCCTAGCCTCTATCTAGCAGTTACTCAGCCATTACGCATTTTAAAGTCTCACATAATCTCCAAGGGAGGTTGTGGAATCCCCATCACAGGAGGTTTTTAAGAACAGGTTGGACAAACACCCAGCAGGGCTGGTCTAGGTTTACTTGGTCCTGCCTCAGCGCAGGGGGCTGGACTTGATCACTTCTCAAGGTCCCTTCCAGCCCGACATTTCTATGATGCTGTGATCTCATGTTGACCAATAGAGGCCGCTGTTTAGTTAAACACATTTCGCTTTTAAACAATCCAAATATCAGTGTCGCTTATTGAGAAATGCACATGCCTTAGAATATGTTATGAATTTTTATGTTTACCAGGTGTCACTTCTTCACATTTAAATTCTAAGTACACTAAAGTGTCCCAAGGACCCTTGGGAAGCCAACAAGAAGCTTTTCTCTTTTGATTTGTGAGCATTAAACTAAATGGTCCCAGAGGAACGCAGACAAGGTTGTCATAATTGGATTTCACATACAGTGACACTGTGATGCATTTAGAATAGAAACCTTTTCAAAATACAGTCTAAATAAACACAATGACAAAGGAAATGGCGGGGGGAAAGCTTCTGATGTGTTGACCAGGTGGTATTTGAATGCATTTTACATTGCAGGAGTATTAGAATGAGTATCAATTCTATGCACATAGGCAGGGATTTTCAAGAGTGTTCTGCATTGGTCTAATTCTGTTCCCACTGAAGACAATGGGAATTTTACCAATCATAGAATCATAGAAACATAGGGCTGGAAGGAACCTCAAGACAGATGCTTGTCTAACCTAATCTTAAAAATCCACAATGAGGGAGATCCTACAACCTCCCTAGGTAATCAGCTCCAGGGCTGAACTATCATTATGGTTAGGAAGGGTTTTTTTCTAATGGGAGCAGAATTAAGCCAGTACGGAGTGCTTTTGAAATCTCACCCATAATTTATATGCCCATGGCTTATTCAGACTCCCATATTCACAGAAAACCAAGTCTCAAGATCCTCCAAATCACAGAAGCAAACTCCTCACTCTGAAAAGGTCTTTTTGTAAATAAAGCTCTTTATTGTAAGCGATTTTCGAAGTGTGGGCGTGTGTTTATCAGATATTGGTTGGCAAAAAGGAGGAGGAGGAGGAAGAGATGGTGGTGATGGTTAGGAAAATGCTCAAAGAGCAAAGGATTAGGAACATTTCACATCATTATAGCTGCAAAGTTATTTATTCCTACTAAATAGATGGGGCTGTGAAATTTCAGTAAAATATCTGTGGTTTGAGAGAGAAGGGGAGGTTAGAGGGAGGTTGAAAATAGCAAGCTACAGACAAATCATATCTCTCCCTAATAACCTAAGACTCTGTACACCCAATATGCACTATGTACCCATAGGACCCTCTATATGCCCTGCTAGTATCTACAGAAACTGAAAACCCCATATACACTAGTATATCCTACATACAACAGCATGTGTATGCTGCATGTATTCTGTATACATTGTGTACCTCATTGACCAATTGTCATCTGATGTTTTAGAGATCACAAGTTTTGCCACCTAAAACTTTAGCTGACAAGTATATTTCTTGTCAAACCCATTTGACAAGCAGATATTATCTAGCAATGTAACTATGGGGTGGGGCTCTGGGCAGTAAGAAACACCCGCAGAGAGCTGACTACTTCACTGAGAAACAAGAACATCCTTGGACAACACCTCCATAAATGCAGAAGCCAGGTCTCCAACACTCCAGAGGGAAGCCAAGGTTCTTCTGTATTGGACGAAAAGCTCATTTAACATGTCTTTGGGCCTTACACATAAACATGCAGCGTCGAAGTGGATTGGCTCAGCAGCCAATGAATACAGCAGGGAGAGTGGAGTTGCCACCTAGAGGTGTTCATGGATGTAAAGATGACTCTGAGAACATCTTCCATCAACCTATCACACTGAGGTTAAGAAAAAGGTGTCCGGATTCTACTCCAAGAGGGACTCCAAAGCTCTCATCACAGACTCTTTCTCCCAAAGATGGACAAGAACTCTACTGTGTGCCTTCATGTCAGTGGCTTGATGCCCGGGACAATCCAACAGATCCAGGAGGAGGAGCCTGAAGTGATAGTCATTGCTTGTTGCTGGACAAGGAGGAGGCCATGGTTGTTGGAACTAGCCTATCAGGAAGTCAGTCTCTCATTTTACTTCCCCTCAGGAGGGATCTCCTCTTGCAAGGTCTGATCTTGCAACAGGAGCCAGAAAAATGGAAGCTGTGACTTCTAAGAAAAGGCAACAGGAGAGTTACTCTGATGAGCTGATGAATACTTTATTAGCCAGCTGCAAAGCCTCAGCAAACAAGATGTGCAGCAAAAGAAAGAAAAGATTCAGTTCCTGAGGCAGGGATATCAATAATGTAATTCCTGAAAAGATTTTCCACTCAAAGAAAGTAAAATTCCAGGTAAGCACAGGACAATTTGTACTGTGGGATATCTGGAGATAGTCATACCTTTCCAGCAATAGAAACCAAATGCTCTGCGGTAATGAAGTTGTTTGATGAGACTCTTCATTCATGTGCATCAGTTTTCCCATATGTAAAATGGGGATAATGGTACTGACATCCATCATAAAGCACTTGGAGATGTAAGGATGGAAAGTGCTAAGTAATATTACTCTTCATTCATGTGCATCAGTTTTCCCATATGTAAAATGGGGATAATGGTACTGACATCCATCATTAAGCACTTGGAGATGTAAGGATGGAAAGTGCTAAGTAATATAGAAGAGCTAAGTAATATTATCATTATGGTCAATTAAAAATGACCATTATTCTGCATAATATTAGTGGGAATCACTCAAACTGGCTTGGGATTGCCATAGTGTTTAATGTTTTGGCCTTTTAAAGGTACATTAATGGTATATCTTTCTCTTGAACTGCACTTACCAACTTGGACTTTAGGCCAAGATTTTCAAAAGCTGATTTCAACTCCTGAGTAAGTGAGCTTATTTTCAAAAGAGCCGAGCACTTAGCAGCTCCCATTAAGGCAGTTGATGCTGCTGGGTGCACAGCATTTTTGAAAAACTGGCTGACATATTTAGGAGCCTAAGGGCCTGTCTACACTAGAAAGATCCACCAGTGTAACATATGCGGATGTATCTTACCCACTGATTACACTGCTCTACAGCCAAAATGCTTCTGAAATAAATGTAGTC
>NW_020664753.1:1614728-1630542 GCF_002925995.2 Terrapene triunguis | reverse complement strand
TTTATCTCTGACGCAGACGACTTCTCAAAAATTGTAGACCAGTGTTACGTGTGTTTACACTGTTATGGTTGCATTGGTATGAGCTACCTTTTATTTGAGCCATAACTTTAGGCTCCTGCTTCTGAGAATCCTGGCCTACAGCTTTGTTTGAGAGAGGAAAGGGTTTGTTCATTCATTTTGCAGTTTTATTGCTATTTCCTGAGCCTTATGGTGGACCATTGGCTACAACCTTAATAATAGAGACTGGTGCCTCTAAAACAATCATCACTGATAACTTTGTTTAATTGAAACTTTTCAAAAGTGGCCCGTGCATGAATTTCCAGCAGGACCTAATGAGATGGAAAGTTTGGAGGGTCAGTAACAAGGTGCTTTTGGCTAGAGTGGCAGTTCCCAGACTGAGGTCAATGGAGTATGTGGGGAGCTGGCCGATCGCATGGCTCTTGATCTTCCTCCTTGTTTCCAGCTCAGAGAAGCAGAACAGATGGGAGGGAGCTGGCTGCAGGCTGCCCACTCAGCCATTCCATGAAGAGCGGGCACTCGGGGGAAGCTGGCTAGAGCCCTGCTCTCCTACGTGCATTCTAGGGATGCTAGGATCATGCGGTTATGGTTGCTGCTACTCCCCTGCCGCAGCTCAATTCTGGATTTTATGGTTTGTTGGTTTTTGTTAGAGGCTCTTCTAGCAGCGTTTACTTTCCATTTCCTACTGTGGAGACAAATGCCTCCCAAATGATCCTGCTGCGTGCTTTTCACGATGCCCATATGTGCCATGGCTCTGGCTGCTGGGGAAACGCTCCCCTTTTTCATTTTAAACACTGCTGCTGTGTTTACAGTTTCTTTCTTTTTGTTTTCAAATCCTTCCTCAAGGACAGAATTTGGTTGGATACTGATAAGTGCCAGCGTCACTGTACCTCCCTAAAGGAAAATGAAATCAACTGTAGGCCCCAGACAGAACAGCAAGAGACATGAGCCAATCTGCCAGCTACTTTACAGCAGGCACATATCCAGAAAACTAGCCATCAGGCTTCTAAAATGTCTGTACTGGGAATTAAAGCAGGAATGAGTTAACATTGACACAAGTTTTTCCAGATAAAAAGCATGGGGTCTGCTTCAGATGATTTACATAGGTATTTATACCATGCTATACACCACAGTATCTGAGCACCTATGTGGTCTCGTCTAAAGCTAACCACCTAGGAATCTATAGGTGATTAAACTCTCTTGTTTGCTCAAGAGTAGAGGGAGTTAGAGGGCCGGTGACAGGGTGAGCTGGCCCTTTATGGGCAGTTGGGCTCAGCCTGGATTAGCCCGCTTCTCAGGTGATGGGACCGAGAGGCTGTGGGATGTCACGGTCACGTGACCTGTGGGGCTACACTATATAAGAGAAACCTGGGGATGAGCCAGACAGAGCTAGGGTGGGCTGTAAAGGACTGTGACTCACTGGGGGAGGCCTGTATGGAGGGTAAAGCCCTGGATGATTGACTTCTGCTCCAGCAGAGGAGAATTAATTCAATAATATCGGGGGGTAGGGAAAGGAATAGAATTGGCTGGGAAGAATGTAGGCTGAGGCAATGGATGTGTCCAATGCTGCACCAGGTAAGCTGCTGCTACAGGCCCCAATGAATCCAATGCCTCCTCGCCCATGAAACCTAGTCTACAAAGGAAACGTAATCCTAGCTCCTGACCTTCCTGCCTCAGCCAGCTGTAGAGTTATAGTAACTTTCCGGAGATGTGTGCACCTGTGACGTTCTCTAAAGTGACACGGTAAAGCCCACTGAATGCATCTTAAAGCACAAAGCAAGCAGCAGCCTGAGTAACGCCCAGGGCAGAGGAGCAAGGAAAAGAGACAGTACTGGGATAGAACAGAATCCTTTGGGTGAAACTGAAAGGATAAAGATCCTACTGTCGATAAGGAACACGGGCCTACGTTGGTGTTGGGTGGTACCGAGCTTGAGTCACCTTCAATTTCAAGAGGACAGGGCAGAGTGCTCAGCGCTCTCTGAAATTTAAACACCCTCAAGATGTCAACTGGGCACCCAAAATAGTGAATCACTTCCTAAAACGTAGACACCTCTGTGAATTCTCTCTCATTTTCTGTGATGGTGAAAAGTGCTGGAGAAAAAACCTTGAAGACCAACGGTCTCTATCTATCAAAGGCCAGGTATAGCATGGTCAGTATCAGTGCAAGCAAAGGACCGTGGACCCTCTTTGTTTACAGAGTTATGGATGGGATAACATGCTCTTGCTGGAGGATACAGAGGTGACCACAACTGGGTTCCTGATACTATCCATACTCAGAAGGTACACCTCATGTGATATGGCATCGCAACATCGAGCAGATTCGGGATTTACCCCCAAAACAAAGACACCATCTGTACCTGCTCTGGCTGATCCAAATTCTGAAGTTCAGGACACTGTAGTTCCAAAGATTCCTAGCGTGGAGGAACCAGAACATGAATTGTCATCTGAAGCATCTGCTCAAGGGTCTACTCCAGAACCTGAAAGATGTTACCCTGTGCACCAAAGGAAACCACCGGAGCGACTCAATTTGGAATTGAAATAGTTGATAGTTAAGGCTGACGGTGATACAGGGGCAAAATAATCCTCTCATTCTGTCTGGAGTACTCAGATGCGCTATTCTGACCTCCTTAGTTACACTGGAAATTTATAATGTTAGGTTAGACATGTTGGGGGCGGGGGTAGCAACTCAATAAGGAAGGAGGACTGTAATTGTGTGTTCTTTGCCTGATCACTAGAGGGCATCTGTAGATATCAAGAGCCCTAGTAATGGAGCAATAGAGAGAGTGTCAGAGCAAGAAGCAATGCAGTAGCTGAATAAAACAAGCAAGTTACTTAGCTGTCTGTCCATGTCTTGGTTATTAGCCAAGATGGTCAGTGACACAACCCCATGCTCTGGGTGTCCCAAAGCTCCGACTGCTAGAAGCTGGGACTGGATGACAGGGGATGGATCTCTGGATAATTGTCCTGTTCTGTTCTTCCCTATGAAGCATCTGGTACTGGCCACTGTTGGAAGACAGGATACTGGGCTAGTTGGACCATTGGTCTGACCCAGTACAGCCAGTCTTATGTCTTAATTGGCAGGTTCCTGGGTCCAGAAGTAACAGATCTAACAACCGGGGGTGGGAGGGGCAGGTACACGACTGCTATCCCTTTACCCAAAGGCCCTTAGCTCCTAGAGCACTGCCTATCTGAGGGTCTCTCAAGTGCTGTACAGGCCTGAGGAAATTCACCCACCCCCTGGGCCTACAGGGCACACAGGGAAAACAAAATTCATTCATGTTAGCTCCTGATCCCTCGATCCCCTCCTGATCCCCCCCACCACCCAGCTTGCAACTCCTGTGTTGCCAGTTACTCCCTCATTCCACCTGCGATACCTTCATGGCTCTCAAACAGGCTCATACTAATAATGTTCAGGAGAGAGAATTGCTTATGCCAAAGAAGTATCTTGAACATGGCGCCATCTACCATCTTCACAGCTGTTACATGTTTGGGTCACAATGCTGGCAACACGGCCGGCTCTAGGATTTTTGCCGCCCTAAGCAAAAACAATTTTGGCCGACCCCCCCCCCTTTTTTAATTACCCCACCCCCAGCCCCGCCTCAACTCCGCCCCTTCCCCAAATCCCCAGCCCTGCCTCCTCCCCCCAGGCTCTCAAGCCTGGGAGGGAGGGGGAGCAGCGGCACGCACGGCCGCTCGGGATCTCCCCCTCCCTCCCAGGTTTGAGAGCCTGGGAGGGAGGGGGAGACTCCGAGTGGCCGCGGCGCGGGCACTGCTTCTCCCCCTCCCTCCCAGGCTGGAGGGAGGGGGAGCAGCGGCGTGCGAAATGGCCGCTCGGGATCCCCCCCTCCCTCCCAGGCAGCAGCAGCGGAGGTGAGCTAGGGCGGCCACGGCACATTTTTAGGGGCGGCATTCTGGCGCCGGCCATGCCGCCCCTAAAAATGTGCCGCCCCAAGCACCAGCTTGTTTTGCTGGTGCCTAGAGCCGGCCCTGGCTGGCAATAAGGTGTGGGTGTTTCTGTTGCTGCACTGGGTGTGGCCATCAGCAAAAACTGATGAGCAATCAAGACCTCTGAATCCATGAGGACCGAAACAAGGGCTGTACAAACTCCATTGAACTCTGGGTTTGTTCACCAGAAATAAGAAGCAACAGAGTTTGCATGAGAAAGTTTGTTCTCATGAGATTTTCTGCTTGGCTTTGCAGGTCCAAATAGGGTGACCAGATAGCAAGTGTGAAAAATCAGGACAGAGGATGGGTCGGGGGGGGGTGGGGGGAAATAGGTGTCTATATAAGACAAAGCCCAGACTATGGGACTGTCCCTATAAAATGTGGACATCTGGTCACCCTAGGTCCAAATGACACAGACACGGTTATGCAAACCAAAATGTTCCACATTAGCACCCAGGGGCTGTCTACTTGAGAGATTTTTGCACTGATGTAACTTGACTGGTAGATATAACTACACCAATGTAACTAGACTGGTGCAACCCCATGTAAATGTCCTGCTTTGGTGTCAAACATACATCACTGCAGTAGTATCATCACTGCAGGCCTGTATCTTCACAGGAACTTTGCATCAGTGTAGCTACATTGGTGCAGGGGTCCCTAGTGCAGACAGGCCCTTAACAATCTAGCAGTTTCACAGCAGCCACAAGTTGGCCATGTTAAAAGCACAGCTCAGATCCTGGAGAGGCCAACAAGGGTTGCAAGATTGTCCATCATTGCAAGGAAGGCAGACTCTCTTTTAACCAACTCTATTAGCCTAGCCTCCCAGACCTTCCCCTGTAATGTGGGACTCTCCCACTTTCAAAGCTCTTATCTCCATTAGCCCCCACTGACTTTTTCCCCCCAGACTCATTTAGCGTCAGACACCTGGTGCTTTAAAAGCAAAAACAGAGCTTACGAACAGGGCTTGAGTTCAGCATGATATAGAGCCTCTCTGGTACTAGGTGGGGGTGCAGTTATCAACATCTTAAGTGGATTGCAATTAGATCAGCTCTGGTCTATGGATGTCAAGCACACTATAATCCTACATTTACAAAGCAATCTGTCTACGTTGGCTGACATTCAAGTCAGCCGTTGAAAGAATGTGCATGCCGGCGGGTTCTGCACCTGCCAAGAAAATGGGGATGGAGGAAGGAAGCTTTGGGGAAAGTAAATGTTTAGAGCTGGTTAAAAATATAAGTTACAATTAGCACGACCTGAACTCTAGTTTCTTTACGGAAAAAACTATGTTCATGTCACCTCTAAAGGGTCTCGAAGGAAATAAAGAAGGCTGCACTTCTTACAAACACGCTACAGTAACAGGGCTTGAGTCTGATCAGATATTTTATTACTGTTTATTTGTATTACAATAGCACACCGAGTGATCGCAATCAGGTCGGGGTCCTGTTGTGCTCAGTGATGAACAGACCAACTGTAACCCATAACCCCTTCCGCCAAAAGCTTACCTCAGCAAATCTTGTGCAACTCCACTGACGTTTACACCAGTCATTCTCCACAGAAGCTGCTGCATGCTGAGCTCTTTTGAAATACTGCAGGTAAACAAGCGGAGACACGGATCCTGCATAAACGAATGGATGTGCTTAACTTCATTCATAGATTTTTAAGCCCAGAAGGGACCATTATGATCATCCGCTATGGAGCACAGGCCAGAGAATGTCACTCAGTGATTCCTGCCTCAAGCCAAGATTTTGTGGTTGAGCTAGTGCATACTCTACTTCAACACTTAAGTTAACAGGTTGTAAAACATGAATTACACTTACATCACCAGGACCACGCAGGAGGATAAAGTTAAGCACATCTGCTGGATGAGACCCTTAAACACCACTAAAATGAATGGAAATTGAGCAGCCAAGACCTATCAGCAGTTTTGAAAACATCAGCCCTAGCTAACAGGCACTTTAGAAACACATAGCAGAAGTTAATGAAAGCTTTTAAAATTCTGTTTCCAAAACAACAGTTCTATTTCATGGCGTAAACACTTAAAAGAAAAATACAAATCCGAAATGTTCTGCCCAAGGCTGCATGCCACGTCCTTGTCAATCTCTCCCCTGTCTTGTTTAGAAAGCTCAGTGCAAGCTGGTGCCCACTGATAGCACAGTAGCATTTCTGGAGAATTTCAGATGTAAACACAAGGAGGGCTTTGCGTGGGAGATCCCTGCAGCTGTTTGACAGCGGGCCAGCTGCCACTTCAAACTGGCTTTAATAGATCGTTCAGAAAGAAACGGGTTCATAAACATGCCGGATAGTAGTTTACCAGTTAGAATTCCTTCTAGATGTCAGAGTGGTGCATTATCAGTTCTGCCTCCCCCCTCCACACACACCTTTGTGTGGGCT
This sequence comes from Terrapene triunguis, assembly GCF_002925995.2. Lineage (NCBI taxonomy): Eukaryota > Metazoa > Chordata > Testudines > Emydidae > Terrapene > Terrapene triunguis. The sequence continues at coordinate 1,624,188 of NW_020664753.1, read as the reverse complement.
GTGTGCAGGGCCGGCTCTAGGCACCAGTGTCCCAAGCATGTGCTTGGGGCAGCACTTTTCAAGGGGCGGCATTCTGGCCCTTTGGGGCAGCACTCCGGCCCTTTTTTTGTTTTGTTTTGTTTCGGCGGCGGCACTCCGCTTCTTTTTTTTTTTTTTGCTTGGGGCGGCAAAAAACCTGGAGGCGGCTCTGGCTGTGTGCAAAGGAAAGGTACTTTCTTTCTCCTACTTTCACGCCAAAGAACAACTCCCAGCTGATATTTTCAAGTGAGTATATTTTACTGAGCAGTTAAGCTGCCAGCACTAACAGGCACTCCAACTGCACCAAAAATATTGCTGTAGCTTTCTGGATTTCCCCTCCCCTTAAATAAGTACCTTGAAACATTTAACTTGTTGGGACAGCGTTTCCTTCACTAGCATTATGAGGAGCAAACTGCCTGGTCTGTGTTTGATCTGCATGCCGTAAAGCACAGACCAACCTTCCCTCCCTCCCGCTCCCACCCCCATTACTGGGGCTGTGGTCGGACTGGTGCAGGATTTGGCTGAGACACACATAGGCTTCGTCTACAGTAGTGGGAAAAGCAGGCTGCATTCACACTGTGGTGTGTAGCTTTGCCATGGGGGAGGCAGTGGGGAAGGGCTCCAGCAGCAAGGAGTCAGTGTAAATAGCCATGTAGTCATGGGAGATACTGCGTGGGCATGTGGCGAGCCATACAGGGTATATACCCTAAGGCTCTGGCATGTCTTTACTAGCCTAAGCAGTGCCTCACCATCCACACTGCTATTTATACGGGTGCTAAAGGGGTGTGCAGTGTATGTACTCTACGCGCTGCTGTATGTGTAAATATAGCCATTCACAGAGCCTGCAGCTACGTAGGGTTGCCACCTGTCCAGGTTTTACCCGAACAGTCCGGTTTGGCTTCTGTGTCCGGGTGCCATTTAGGGTTGCCAGGTGACCAGTTTTCGAACGGAAAGTCCGTCGAAAAGGGGACCTGGCAGTGTCCAGTCAGTAGAAAGTCCAGTTAGCACTGGGCAGGGGGAGGTGCCGGGTCATTAACCCGCGCCAGCCTCTGCTCAGCCAGGGCCACCTCCTACCTACAAGCAGGCTCCTTGTCAGGCTGCAGTAGCTCCTGTCCCAGCCCTGGAGTAGAGGGAGTCCAGAGGGAGGTGGAGGCGATCCAGCAAGCGAGGGGTCTCGGGGTGAAGAGGATCCAGCGAGCGAGGGGGCTGGGACTGGAGAGGCGCAAGCAATGGGGCGGGGCCTTGGGGGGGGGAAGAGGCGGAACAGGGACAGGGCCTGGGGAAAGAGGCGGAGAAGGGGTGGGGCCTTGGGGATGCGGTTACCAGCAATTAGAAAGGAAGCAATCCTACATCTGCTGCATGCCAGATCTATGAGACCCACTCTGCCCCAATGCACAAGGCTCTGTGAATTTGTGGCTCAGTAGATCCACCAGCCATTGCCCCTTGTGCAAGTGAACACAAGTGTTACAGCAGCTCTGTGAATGCAGAGCAGGGTGGTGGTGGACACCAGCCATCTAAGATACCTTCTGCATCCATCCCCCCCCCTGAAGATCTTGTGCTGTAAGGCATGAAGAGGTATAACGAACGGGCAGTGGGAGGGCTGCAGAGCAGGCCAAGGGACAGAAGAGATTTGAAGGAGGAGAGGGAGGCTGTCCCAAGCACAAGGGGTGAGACATAAAAGGAGGCCTCAGATGAGGAGTGGAAGGAGATAATACACAGGAGAATAAAGCAAAAAGCTCAAGTGGACTGTCATGAGCAGCCAGGGGAGGCAGGATTAAACCAGGTCCAAGATTTAGGTAAATGTCTGTGCTGTCTCTGATCTAGGATCTATGAGTGCTCACAATCCTGAGGGCCTACTCCCACTCCCACTGGAGTCAATGGCACTGGTGGGGTCAGGGGCAGCCCTGAGTCGCCTGGGGACAGAACAGCTTCTTGCTTGACTCTTGGTTTCCCCCATATGCCAGGGGTCTCTTGCTGGGCTCTGCTGTTTGTTGGCCGAGATGTCCTTTGACTGCCCTCCACATGGCTCACTACAAATGCTTTAAAAGTGCTACACCAAACAGGCTGTTGCACCAGCGAGCTAGCCTGCATGGGACCACCCTTGTACTAATCCATGCACCGAGAGCAGCACGTCAACAGGATTTCTAAGATGGCCTGTACTCTAACAAGGATTACTACACCTAACTCCAGCATTTGGGTGCTTGTATCAGTACAAGGTGGTTTTCTGCCCTGCAAGGTGATTTTCACTGAATTACACTTAGGCCTGGTCTACACGGGGGGGGGGGGGGAAGGGATAATCGATCTAAGTTACGCAACTTCAGCTACGTGAATAACGTAGCTGAAGTCGACTTACTTAGATCGACTTACCGTGGTGTCTTCACCGCAGTGAGTCGACTGCTGCCGCTCCCCCATCGACTCTGCCTGCGCCTCTCATGGCACTGGAGTACAGGAGTCGACAGGAGAGCGCTCGGGGGTCGATTTATCGTGTCTAGACTAGACACGATAAATCGATTCCCGCTGGATGGATCGCTACCCACCGATCCGGCGGGTGGTGAGGACATACCCTGAGCTCCTGTAACCCAAACCAGGCACTCGTTACCCACGGACCATGAGGCATTCTGACTCTCCAGCACTGTAAGCATGGAGGTGACCCTTTATACCAGGGGTCGGCAACCTTTCAGAAGTGGTGTGCCGAGTCTTCATTTATTCCCTCTAATTTAAGGTTTCACGTGCCAGTAATACATTTTAATGTTTTTAGAAGGTCTCTTTCTATAAGTCTATAATATATAACTGAACTATTGTTGTATGTAAAGTAAATAAGTTTTTTAAAATGTTTAAGAAACTTCATTTAAAATTAAATTAAAATGCAAAGCCCCCCGGACAGGTGGCCAGGACCCGGGCAGTGTGAGTGCCACTGAAAATCAGCTTGCGTGCTGCCTTCGGCACACGAGCCATAGGTTGCCTACCCTTGCTTTATACAGTACCAAGCTGTGGACCAGATGCAGCATTTGGATGCCCTATTAGGCTACTCACCTTTGAAAATTTCCAAAGTGAATTAAGTTAAACTGAACTAAGGCCACTTTAAATCTGAATGAGACTGTCCCCTGAATGAGAGGAGTTTAATGCAGTTTAACTAACCCACTCCTTTAGTTAATTCAGATTAACTTTCCTAAACATCCCCAGGTATGCTGTCCTTTTAAGGGAAACTGGGCCCAGCCCCATCTGACTAATCAGCAGCCTACCGGCTGTGGTGCTGAGGCCAAGGATCAGGTGACAGCTTGAAGATCCCCAGGTCCTCATAAAAGGTATTAAGTAGCTCAGTGGTTCATAAGAGCTATAGGTAGTAGAAGGCTCCTGCCGGAATCCCTGGCTCAGGGGAAAAGAACCTAGGTCCACATCCACAAAGATGCCCATTGAAATCTGGGCCCTATTTCCTATGCTGTTCTCAGCAGACAGCCTGTAGGGGGCAGAACAGAGCTGGATTTTCATGGTAAATAATAAATTTGCTCCTCTCCCCCCACCAACCATCTGGGGGGAAGGGGTCATTGAAACTAGTGAATTCAGGCCAAATGCAGCCGATAATTTTTAAGCTGAAAAAAAAAGGGGGGGGGGAATTAGAAACGTTGAAATGGCCATTTCAAAAGGGAACCTTTGGACTTTTTGTTTTGAAATGTGTTTCACTTTGAAATTTAGCTATTAAAAATAAAGTGAACACCCCAAAAGGATCTGAAATGAAAATGCCCCCCAAAACTTGTTTTGACCCCAAAAGAATGTTTTGTTTGACCCGAAACAAATGTTTCATTTGACCCAAAATAAAATTTGGGTTTTTTTCTTCCATTTTGGTACCCCAAAAAAAAAAAAAAAAAAATTCAGTTTTGGTTCAAACCAAACCAATTTTTGTCAGATTTTGTGGGCAGGTCCCCAAACTAAAATAATCAATGATTCACTCAGCTCTGGCATAGACTTGCTCCTGCAGAAGGTTCTAGGTCATGGGACATGGACCTTATTTGTATTGTGAGTCCGCCTAGAAGAACCAATCGCGGACCAGGACCCCATTGCGCTAGGTGTTGTACAAACACAGTCCCTGCCCAAAGATTTGACAATTTTGGTATAAAACAGGGGAGTGTGGGAAACAGCCTAATCATTGTTGAGTGTTTTGTAGTCACCCCAGCAAAAAAGCATTTGGGAATCATTTTGGTTTAGGCCTATCCCTAGTAATGGACAGTACGAACAGATGATCTGTGCCCCAAAGGGCTTGCAGTCTGATGACTGAAAATACTGAACTTATGTTAAATAGCTTTTATTTTGAAAACAAATGGCAGTGGGTAATTAATGCCTGTCGTTAGCCACTCAACAGACTGTTTCCACTGATGCACTGGGAAGTCTGTTGGGTGGACTATGTCTCTGGCAGAAATCAAATGTTTGTTTCACCCAGAGAGAGCAGCTGTGACTTTTCTGTCCCTGGTTAAGTTCGGTTCTCCCTTCTGAACATCCTCCTGCACCTAGAGTAATGGTTGAAGAGTTACTATAACAGCAGTCTGGAGGTCACCTATGAAAACTACTGAGTTTAAAAGTAGGAGATTAATTCATCTGAGCTCAGCTGAAATTGAACAAGATACTGGAGGGGAAGTATGCCACAGAAACTCATGGTGTGTCTATGGCCCCCATTACCATGATATCTGAGAGCCTCAATCCTTAATGTGTTTATTCTCACAGCACCCCTGTGAGTGCTTCTCAAAGGCAGTCCACCGCTTGTTCAGCTGTATAATTCCAGAATAAGTGTATGCCTGGGGAGTTACATCACTATAGTGATGCAACAAGCCCAAATCTAGACTTTTAAAGGTATGCAGGCGTTGTTGCACTCAGCACTGCAACAACTCCCTGATTTAGGAGCTTACCTCTCATTTCCAAAAGGAACTTAGGCTCTTCAAGGCCTAAATCCCTTCTGAAAATAATTCAGGCTCCTAAATCGGTAAGGTGTTGCAACACTGAGAACAGCAACGCCTAAATACCTGTTAAAATCTGGGCTTAAGTGATTTACCCAAGGTCCCACAGGAAGTCTGTGGTGAAGCCGGAGTTTGTACCTATGTCTTCCAACTCCTCGGCTAGTGCCTTAACCACTGGACCATCCTCCCCTCCTGGGTGGGAGGTCCAAATGCCCTTAGAGTTGGCCTAATGCTGCTCCAGTTGAAAGCTGTGGGAGCTTTACCAATAGGAGCAGTTAGTCCATTGTGGAGGAGCACTCCTAAAGTGGGAATCGGAAGGGTGCATCACAGGGCAGGGCCAACTGTCATTGGCTTACTTACCAAGAGGGCAGGACCCAGCTCCTAAGAGCATGGGGGGCAGCTGGCTTCAAAAAACGAATCCTTTCACGAGTGCCCCTTGGAATTGCTTGAAGATATGCAAACCGAGCATACATTTAAACAGTCTATTTGTCTCGTCTCCAAATTATCCTCCTAGAGCGAGAAGCTGAGATTTCCACGCAGAACAGGGTATCTGGCCTACAGTGGGTGGGAATAGGAGGGAATTTAGCTGGCCAGAGCAGAGAGGACAAGACACACACAAGGGCGGGACAGCGACACCAGACTATAGACTCCTAAGAAATCAGTGCTACTTGAAATGTGAAGTGGAGGAGGGTCAAAAACATGTTGCAGGCGTGTCCCCAACATCAGTTGCTTTAGAATTAATGGCAACAGCTCACAGAGCCTGTGGCTGCACGCGGAGCCCACCTTTCTTTCCATCAGAGGTTTGGTAAAAGCATTAATTTTTTCTCCCCCACAAAGCAAAATTTCAGGCCTGATCTACTTCACATCTTCCCTGTCAGACAGTAAGGCTCCCTGCTGCACCACTGGAATTGGTGGGAGTTCAGATCCCTATTTAGGCAGTACCGTTCCATGTGTTTTGGGGCTCAGTGCAGGAATCACTGGGGGAAATCCTCTGGCCTATGTTATGCAGGAGGTCAGACTAGATTATCATAATGATCCTTTCTGGCCTCATAATCTAAGGCAGCTGGATGTGGCTTTAAGAAAATATCCAGCATAAGAGAAGCCGTATGAGTGAACTGCATGAGCAGCTTTCTGCTTCCATTGCTCTGCTGCAGCATCTCATAAATTGAGTATTAAAAGAACAAATGGCAAGACAAACATAAGCATTAATACCCTGCACCTGAAACATTATCTGCCCCCTGGAGACACATTGATTTACGCCTCCCACTGTCAGAGTGAAAGAAAACGTGCAGCCTCAGCAGACAGTCTGACCCCAGGACAGCTCAAACGCACGAGATCAAGAGGGAAGATGTCACTGGGGATACTGATGGGGATAGCGCAAGTAAACCTACCTGCCATCCCAGCTCAATAATGCCGGTAGGCCCTGGCCAATGAGCCCAAACTTCATTATAGCCGTAATACAAGTTATGCTAAACCAGAAATCAGCCTTGTGTTTAACCCATTTAGGGCTGCGAGGCCACATATCAATTATACTGACAGGCCCTGATCCTGCAAACACTTGCATACAAGGGGAGTCCAGCTGTCTTCAATGAGACTTCTCATGGGAGCATGTGTGGGATCAGGGCCTAAGCAATAAACCCACACATAGCTCATTCAGGGATTTTCTTTTCTTTCTACCCACTTAGTAAATGCCAACCCTGAAATTCCCTTTTACTATCACTTACAGTATAGTGTGAGCTATTAGTTTAAACTGCTGCATACAGTCCATTTTATTGCACTATTTTGTATAAGAATACCTAGATCTTTTCATCTTTAGATCTCAAAGCACTTTACAAAGGACTGTTTTATTATCTCCACATGGGGAAACTGAGTCACAGAGAGGCAAAGTGACTTGCCGAAAGTCACCCAGTAGGTCAGTGGCAGAGCATACAGAAGTCAAGTCTCCCTGGGTCCACTTCAGAGCTCTGTCTATTAGGCCCATTTCTATAACACTGATGATCCTGAAGAATCCCAAAGCAACGTATAAAACTGACATACCAAACTGCATCAATCAGATCATTCACCCAGCAATTAAATGCAGCTACCTCTGGGGTGAAACACAGTGTAATCCCACCACACAACTTGCAGTAGCAGGCCAGGAAGTGAAGAACAATACTGTGTCTGACTGAAATTGGCAGAAAACTTTAGGAAGGCAGAATACCTGTACAATTGTTATAAATTGTAATTTGGCCAGGGCACTGGTACCCAATAAAGCTGCTCTTGCAAAGAATGCTAGAGGGTCTTCAGTGGTCACAAGAGGCTTTGGCCTTTCATTTCATCTTGAGGGCAGTGCCCTCAACAGCAGAGCATGCCCTAACACCTGGCTGGAGCACTGGCTCAGTGGGAAGAAGCTGGGGGGGTCTCCATCCATGAAAATTGGGTTGATAATGTGAAGCTAGCTACAGTTTTAAGTGGCTTTCCCTAATCTAATCCTTATAGATGAGGGTCACACCATCAATGTACAGCTAGCCTGGCCCATTGTTCTGCATCAGCCAAGTAGCTGGGTGCATGTTACAATACACTATCTATTGGGCTGTACATATTTCCTGGTGGTAGACACTGGGCTTGAGGAATATAAAGTGTTAAGGAAAATCACCTGGGAACAGCTGGCGAATACGGTTTAACAATACTCCGCTAGCAGGAAATTATTTATGAAGCTATTTAGGCTTAATGCTCCTCTCCCAATGGGCCATGTGTTGATTTGTTTGAAGTTGTTAAAACAGCCCTTCCTCCTGAAAGCCGGTGTGTGCGCTGAAAGACAGCCAGGAAAAGGGGTGTAGCTATCTGAAGAGTAAACATGCCGGCATGAGACACTGTTAGCCATGGAGCTGGGGCTGCATGCTACCGGAGGCCACATGGCATTTCCTCCCAATGGGAGCGAGGTTGCTGATGCTTCCAGAGGGATGGCAGTAGGGTTGCCAGGCGTCCGGTTTTTGACCGGAACGCCAGGTTGAAAAGTGACCCTGGAGGCTCCGGTCAGCGCTACTGACCGGTCAGCGCTGTGGGAGTGGCGCCTGCAGGCAGGGGCAGTGCGTGGACGCCCCTGGCTGCCCCTCCGCCTAGGAGCCGGAGGGGGGATATGCCGCTGCTTCCAGGAGCCACCTGAGGTAACCGGAGCCTGCACCCCTCACTCCCTCCAACCCCCTACCACTGAGTCCCCTCCCACACCCAAGCTTCCTCTCAGAGCCTGCAGCCCCTCCCAGATGCCAAACCCCTTGGCCCCAGCTCGGAGCTCCCTCCTGCACCCCAAACTCCTCATCCTCAGCTCCACACTAGAGCCCGCACCCCCAGCCGAAGCCCTCACCCCCTCCCACATCCCAACCCCCTGCCCCAGTCCGGTGAAAATGAGCAAGTGAGTGAGGGTGGGGGAGAGCGAGTGATGGGGAGAGTGGGGTACGGAGTGAACAGAGAGTGGGGCCTCAGAGAAGGGGCAGGGGCGGGGCAAGGGTGTTTGCTTTTCTGCAATCGGAAAGCTGGCAACCCTAGTGGGAAGCTTTAACTTGAGGCCTGGGTTTCACAAGCCCTGCTGACTCAGCACATATTGGAGCTGTGGGTCCCAGGATTGCAAGAGCCTTGCACTGTCACTGCCCCCTTTCCTGGGGGATTTTACACTACCCCTGAGCCCAGGGTCATGCCAGCTGGAACCAGCATAACTTGGGATGGATCAAGCATGCAATATAACTGAACAAAGGCAAAATCAGTTTATAATCTGGAATAAAAGGGTCCCTGAGGTCACTGTCCCCTAGATGCCCAATGCAGATGCAGCCCATGGGCCTTCCATACCCTAGGAAAGAAACCCATGACTGACAAACTATGGCTGCCTCCTGGTTCCCCTCAAAACAGCTTGTCAAAATTTAGGGCCCCTGGGAATGTTCCAATTGGAAGTAGAAATTGATGGAGCCTGTCCCCAGGCCCAGGGCTGCAGCAGGGAGAAATGCCTCTCCCCCAGCCCTGGGGTTTTTTGTTATTGCTGGTGGCGCACATCCGCACATTACCTTAATATTGGTGCCAAATTCATTCTGCACATGGATAGAAAAAATTAGAGGGAACATTGCTCAGGACTCCTGCGTTCTGTTACTGAAATCCAGGGAACTACAGGCACTCAGGTCTATAAATACACCCCATGGATTTTTACAGACAAAGATACCCCAGGAAGGGAGCTCATCTTGTCTGTACTGAGTCACTCTTATTATTGATGCTGGATCAAAATCATTTAAATTCATTTCAGTGAAAAGCAAATGCAAAGAAAGAAAACATGAAATGCCAGACTTTGTGCACAGTCCTAAGTGTGTGGCAGGTCAGCGTGTGTGGGACAGCGCTACTGAAGAACTGTAGTGTGTTGGTTTCAGAGTAGCAGCCGTGTTAGTCTGTATCCGCAAAAAGAACAGGAGTACTTGTGGCACCTTAGAGACTAACAAATTTATTAGAGCATAAGCTTTCGTGGGCTACAACCCACT
>NW_020664753.1:1580698-1614328 GCF_002925995.2 Terrapene triunguis | reverse complement strand
CACCTTAGAGACTAACAAATTTATTAGAGCATAAGCTTTCGTGGGAGTGGGTTGTAGCCCACGAAAGCTTATGCTCTAATAAATTTGTTAGTCTCTAAGGTGCCACAAGTACTCCTGTTCTTTTTTGTAGTGTGTTGATTTGCTTTTGATCAGACATCAGACAATGACTGTGGTTAATAATTTTTCATTTAAAGGAGGCCCCACCATTGAAGGGTTCTGGGCACTTAATAAAATATAACTGAAAGTGAGACCTAAAGGCATGGCAGCAAGAAGCAGCACCATCTAGTGCTCAGGATGGGATTGGAACCAGCTTGAGTAAAGGTAGCTGAATAGACACTGCAGTGTGGGCCAATGGAGACGATTTCTTGCAGACCACGACTTGGAAAGTAGCAATTCAGCATAGGAACACAGGCAGGCTCAGGTTGTGTTTAGCTTGCACATAAAAGGACCTGCAATTGACAAAAGCTAAGCAGATCTCAGACATTATTCCCAGGCCAAGACGTTATCTTAAAAGGGACAGCAGTCCAAGCTGTAAGGCCGTTCTAAAGCAAGTTTTCCCAGGCTCAGTGTGTGTGTGACTCCTGGCAGAATATCTTTATAGCCACTGCAATCCTCTTTTCCTGCACACACACATCAGGGCGATGGGTCACAGGAGACACATTACACCTTCACTTGCTATGAGGAGAAAAATCTATCTAGCTTCTCCAAAGACAAAGCTGTTACTAATGATACAGAAGGGCTGCTACATATCAGCACATGCTCTGAACCATTGGAGGCTTGAGCAAGGGCTAAAACCAAAGCTCGAAAAAGGTCCTGTAACATGCCATGACCCCACTGCAGGCACAGCAGCATTCGAAGCTACTGGCAGCTCTCCCACTCTCCGTCCCCAAAATGTGAATGCAGAGCACCAGGACATGCAAGCAAGGAAAGAAGGCATCTGCTGGCTCTCAGCTCCTGCTGGAGCGTAGGATCAGCCTCCCACCTTGGTTTATTGGTTCATGGGGTGAAGGAGGCTGCCCCACCCCAAACTCCTTATGCCCCAGCATAGCAGAGAATCCAGGTGAGCAATTCCCACTGTGACACACTCTTGCTGTTACTCATTGGCACCCCCTGCAGTTTTGCCTGGTCACACACAGATTGCTGGGGTGGACACCTTACCTCCAGGCACCATACAGCTGAAACAAGAGTGCAAGCTACAAGTGGATTTTAAGAAACTCCCTAAGGGTCACAACCTCAGAATTATTATCTGCACTGCCATAGGACATAGAGCCGTGCTGAGATCAGACCCCTGTAGTGCTGGGCTCTCTAAAGACACACAGGAAGGCTGGTCCCTGCCCTAAAGAGCTTATGATCTTAATATAGAAGACGACAAAGGGTGGAAGGAAGGGATGAAATGTACAGGCAGAGTGAGAGTGAGAAATGGGTGGCAAGCAGCCTATTGCCTCCACACTGTGATTGGTTAGGAAGACAGGAGGGGTTGAGTTAACATGAACAAGAGTGTTAACCTGCCCTTGGCCCCCTTCTGGATGGATACGAGTCTGTGGTAAATGGGCCCAAATCCTGGATCCCACATACTTCCGAGCCCCTTGGGTCCAGTGGTCACTGCTCCTAGTTCTGGTTCTCTCAGGTCTCCTCCCATGCTCACTCCATGTTTGCCCCTGTTCTTGGGCAATGGGAGCCTACAGTCTGGCCACCTTAGGAACCAATGCCACAGCCCTTTAGAGCCACCAGTCACTTACGCATGTTCCGCAGAGTCCACCTGGCTGTGGAAGCTCTGATTTCTCATTTAACCCTTTCAGGAACAATATGGCAGGCAAGCAAGTAATCCAGGCTCAACAAAGGAATATCTTAACCACAGCCACTTTTCTCTAAAAGCACTAGGGAATTACAGATCTTTTAAAAATAAAGTCCTGACGGCAACCTCTCAGCCTGATCTCAGTCTTTCTGTAAGTCAGCGTCCTTAAGCGAGTCAGAGTCTCTTCTGCTTTCACTCCCTCCAGCAACTCCTGCTTACATGTGGCAGTAGAAAAGCCCCTGGCTTAGATCTGTCTGTCCCATTTCTGCCCACGTGCTGTTGCAGGGGAACTGCAGCTTTTTGTGTAGGGAGCTCATGGTTCTTGTGGATGGGCCAGTAGCTGAGACACAATCAGAGTTGAACCCCCTTTATGGCTTTCACTGAAGATCTTCTTTGAGATGTCCCCCATTCTTCAGCGCACCCTGTAGACACAGAACTTGTCAGAACAAGGCTGTTTTTTTCCAACACACCCTGGATGGTTTAATTGAGCATGGAGGTTACAGTGTAAAATGGAAGGTTACCATCAAAATGGAGTTTGCAATTTGACACAAACACCCCCCCCCCAGTCTGTCACCCAAGGTCAGGGCCGGCTCCAGGCACCAGCCTGGCAAGCAGGTGCTTGGGGCGGCCACTCCGGAGAGGGGCGGCACATCCAGCTATTCGGCGGCAATTCGGCGGCCGGTCCCTCCCTCCTGCTCGGAGCGAAGGACCTCCCGCCGAATTGTCGCCGCAGATCAAGATCGCGGCTTTTTTTTTTTTTTTGGCTGCTTGGGGCGGCCAAACCCTGGAGCCGGCCCTGCCGGGGCTCCGCTCCCTCTGGGGCTATCCTGCCCTGTCTCCTCAGCCTCCTGCCAGGGCGGTTCCCCAGCTCTGCCCTCCCATGTCCCGGCTGGTCCTAGAAGTAGGAGCCCTGGCTGGAGGGACCCTGGGCTGAGGCACGCCCAGGAGTCCCGCTGCTTACCCGACCCTGCCAGCTGCTTACCCAACCCTGCCAGCGCAGACTGGCTGAAGGCGAGGGGGGAGCGGGCGGAGTCAGCACTGGTCGGGGGGAGCCCAGGCCTGGGGCTGTAGGGGGTGGGGTGGGGTGGAGAGCCCAGGGCTGGGGCAGCAGAGGGTGCAGGTGAGGGAGGGCATTAGTGGTGGGGAGGACAGCCACAAATTTTTTTGCTTGGGGCGGCAAAACACCTAGAGCCGGCCCTGCCCAAGGTAGTGGAAAAGAGGGACATTTGGGAGAGATGAAGAGAATGGAGGGAAGGGTGGGAGGTAGAGGATGGGGGCTGGCCATGGAGTGACAGATAGGGAGAGAGGTAGGGTGTGAAGGGCAGAGCAAACAGCCAATCAGCAGATGGCACATGTCCTGCAAACTGAAGAAGGCAGAGTCTGACTACATCAGCCATGGTCAGGGGTTTATGAAAGCTGCTCCAGCCAGGGGCAGCAGGGGAAGTGTCTCTGCTTTTCGGAAGACATTTGGGCTTGGTGCCCCGGGGAGTGTTCCTTCCTCCTCGATCTGATCTGGGGTACACTCACTCTGCTGGTCACACTGCTGTCTCCATGCAGATCAAAAGGTCAAGATCATGACATACTAAGTGAGAACACTGGCCAGTGTCGCTGAGCTTTAGTCTGGGGGTTTCTTCCAGCCCAGAGTGATAAATATGCTCCCAGGGGGCCATGCATACAACCCCCTGAACTCCCCTGCTTCACCCTGCTCCACCGGGAACCCCTTACACTGCCCAAAGGAATCAATCCCATGCACCGAGTGCGGAACAGAATACCCTGCCTGGAGAAGCACATTAAAGCCATGGCACGTCTACACTTGTGTCTATAGGCTGTGCAAACCAGCCATGGGGGAGGGTGGGTGAGCAGCAATGGGTATCAGCCCCTCAGGAGGAACTGATAGTAACTGGAACTGCCATAAATCAGGCTGAGCAGAGCACAGGGCTTTCAGCACTAAAATATTCCTCAGACCTGCCAGCCACAGGGAGGGCATTGGGGGACTGATCCTGCAAACACCAGTGCTCAGAAGTAATTCTTACTGGGATATCTCCATTGAAGCCAGTGTGGCCAGTGACATACATAGAGACCCTGTACGAGTGTGTGTCGGATCAGGCCGACAATTTAGAGTATGGCTGATTATGGGTCCCCTAGTTTTACTGCTTCCTGTTTGGAACCATAAAAAAAGCCCAGTGTCACACAAACACATGCCCAGAAAAGCAGAGACAGTTGTCAACACTGGGCTTCTGGAGTTAATTGAACTGCAGGCAGCAATTCTGATTTCCTGCTGTAATTAGAACATTGAATTATTTTTGAATGGCGGCATTAAATATTTTTTTCCCTCTATTTATTTTAATTAAAGCCTGATGAGGCAGGGACTGGGGAGGAAAGGACGAGATGACTTCATGTGTCTTGTTCTGCTGGGCCACACATGGCTCTGTGATTTCAGGTTTGTTGGTAACGTTCATCGTGCCATGACAAAAGAAAAGCTAATGTCTCCCAACCTATGGCCTGATCGTCTTTAGTCATACGCACCAGCCCTCACTCACTCAAGGCACAAAAGTCTGTCCATGGTGCTGCACTGCGCGCTGAACTCCGGGAGGCAATGTGGCAGACACAGATGGAAGCCCTCCTGGGGAGCATTTGCAACACCCTGCATATAGAGGGGGCAGCATCCTTGCTGCTCTGCCTGGCCCGTTCACCCTGTTCCCCCCATTTTTGGGCATACAGTGCTTGCGGGAACAGGGTCTCTTGTGGCTCTGGTGGCTTCAGTAGAGCTACTCACTTGAGTAATGGCTTCTAATAAGAATAACGATGGCAGAATTGGGCCCATAATCTTTTATATCTGCTGTGAAAGTCATGCCACAAAACATGGAATTTAATTTGAGCAAATCACAGTAATTCCATGGCTACATTTTCTTTTTAAAAGGATTGCCAAAGTCCTTGTGGTTTTGAAGATAACCTTCCAAACATGTGGCAAGTGTAACTGACGCACTGATGTCTGTCTGAGTCTGCAGGCAGCCTGAAACAACAGCTCTAAAGGAGAGATATGAACTTCTCCATTCACCTCAAGGTGCTGTTAACTCTGTTGCCACTGAGTTTCAATGTAAATAGCAATGTTATTAACTATCACATTAGCAGAAAGGCCTGGCCAGTGTATTGATTCATCATGGTTGGATGCAGCGGGGGACATTGGGGTGGGAGGCAACGTAGCGGTTGGTTACCATCAGGGGCTGTTCAGAGGCCTGAGGTACTTTTGCCCCATCCTCCCCATAGCCAAGCACCTCAACTGCCTCCTCAGCCCCATTTTTATATGCCTTCCTTGGTCCCAACAGTTCCTTACCCTCCACCCTATGACAACCTCTAAGGTAAGCATTGCCAACACAGAGATCTCTGCCCCACTGAAAATGGAACATTTGGGGACAGCTTAAAATCAGTTGAACTTAGCAGGGAAATCAATATCCCAAGGGACTCTGGGGAGACACTATCATTCAGATTCCATTGCTAGTGCTGACTGTGCCTGATTCTGCAGAGGAACTTCCAGCCTGTGTCAGACTGCTGCAGAAACCAGGAGGCCTGGCAGCTGAGCTTAGAGCCAGCTTGCCACAGGGCATTAAAGTATCATTTCCTGCCAGATCAGAGGCTGGAAGCAGTCATTATTCTAGCAAAGCTCCCCCTGATCTCTGGAGAGACCAGGCCTTACATTTCTAAGCGTATTATACTCTATTAGATGCTTCCAGCATTGCTTACAGCATTTTACCATCCTTGTGTGCTCTTGTAACCCAGGCTAACACTGGCTTTGTCTCCCACCACTGCCTAGATTTGAGGCAGCTACTGCCTCCATGGTTTAAGTCTGTTACTGCCTCCATGCTAACAGAGCTGGTCCTTCACCTCCAGCAGTAGTAGTTTACTCTTTTAGATCCAGAGATCCTGGGTTCAGTCCTAAGATCCCTGTAAGCTGCACGGCCATGCAGCAGCCTATTAAGTGCCGCACAGGCGCATAGGGAACCCTCCCGGCTGGGACCAGCCACGGCCTGGGGAGAGGCGCCCCTCCCCCAGCCCCAACTCAGCCCCAGACCAGACCTGCCATGGCCGGGGAAGGGGAGCCTATCCCACAGCCCCAGCCCCAGAGCTGCCGAGGCAGGGAGAGGCGCCTTTCCCTCCCAGCCCAGGTGCTGCTGTGGGGAGAGAGAGCTGGGGGGAATCCTCTCTCCCTACCATAGCCCTGGGGCAGCCTTCACCCCAAACCCCTCATCCCTGGCCCTACCCCAGAGTCCACACCCCCAGCTGGAGCCCTCACCCCCCCCTCACCCCAACCCTCTGCCCAAGCCCTGAGCCCCCTCCCACACTCCGAACCCCTCGGCCCCACCCTCACCACATGAATTTTGTTATGTGCACCAGTGGTTGTAGCAGTGGCAGTTGGGCCTAGTAGTCAGTGCGGTGGCAGTCAGCCCAGGAAATGGAGCTAGAGGTCAGACCCAGAATCAGGAGTCAAGAGCAGAGTCAAAACAAGGCAAGCATAGGACTGGGAGCAGGGCTGGAGCAGGCTGAGGCTGGTGGAGTCTGTCACCACTATCAGACAGGGGAGAGTCCCAAGGGCAGACTGAACAGGTGCTATGGCTCCTGTGAGGCTTATACACCTGCCCTCCAGTCACCAGACCAGCTCCTGGCTTGTGGATTGACTGAGCCTAGCACAGGAATGACTCACCCACTGCATGTAGCTTAATCAGGCTCTAGCTCAGGGACTCCTCATGCAGCCAGCCTTCTGCCTGCCAGGGAGTGGGTCACTGAGCCACCCCCCCAGCTCTCTAACTCTCCTTTGGCTGGAGAGTAGCTTCACAGCCTCTCTCATGTCCCTAGTTAACCCTCCCCCCAGCCGCATTGTACAGCTTGGAGAGGGACTCAATGAAACATGAATAATACTAAGTGCCCATCATTAGCTCTTGTTACTCAGCAGAAAATCAATACAGGCTCTGTTACAATACGGGACATGCTGTTACTACCGGCCCTGTGTTTTGAGGACACTGCTACAGCAGCCTGCAGCATAGAAAAGCTGATAAAGGCCGAGCAGCAGTTCTGGGAACTAGGCTACTGCAGGCCTGGCTATTAATCACACAGTTCTTTGCAGGTGGCTTGTGCCAGAAAGACTTTATGAAGCCTCAGCGTTTCCTTGTGGACCAGGTAAGACAAAGCTTCCACCCTTCCGCTGTACCAGACACTGGGTTTCTGCAGACGCCTGGTGGCAGCAATATTATCAGTAACGATAACATACTCTGCTCTTGGATTTCTTTCTTTAAAAAATTCTCCCCTCCAGTCACATGCACAAAAAAAACTTTAACACACACAGATTGCCCTTGTTATCCCAAGATCCCAAACTCCACTATGAAGAGTGAGTATTGTTTTCCTTGCAAGTGTATAACCCTCATCTTACAATAGGGAAACTGAGTCACAGGGTGAAGTTCCCCCGGTCACACAGCTTAACTGGGTCAGAGCTGGGGACTGAACCCAGATGCCCTGACACTAACACCTAGACTTTAGCCATATGATCATCCATCCTTCCTCTCATTTACAGCATCCTTTAAAGAGCTGTGCACAGCTGGCAGATAACTGCCGACAACCAAAGCCATTTCAAATAGCACAAACAAAACAATGACATCTCGGGCCAAACACAGCCTGTGGCAGGTGTGGTGCAAGTAGGATATGGACAGCTCCAGGCCACATCCACCAATGATGTAAGTGCCAAGTGACACTCTGCGGATGTGCATTAGCTAAATATAGACTTTTCAATAGCCTCATCACCATGCTGTCTGAGCAGCTCACAAATATTAATGGCCATAGTCTCACAGCACCCCACTAGGTAGGGAAGCTTTATACAAATTTTCCACAAGCTGAGCAGAGGTACAGAAAAGTTAAGCGATCCACCCAAGATGTCTTTAGTAACAGCAGGTCCCAGTCTAGTGCCTTAAACACAAGGCCACCCTTCCCCTGTGTGCAGGCTAACAAGCTTCCTGACCAACAGCAGTCTTTCTCCCAAAAGATCCCAAATCACTTTGCAAGCTAGCCACACGGATTGCCACACGAAATGCAGCCACTTTTAGGCTGAAACAGGACAGCTGTTTAATAGGGCACAGTAACACCATCTAACAGTTCAAGGCAGGAAGTGAAAAAATAACCTCTTACCCCAGTTGAATTTGCAGGACAAATGGAGAGCTGCCAAAAGCTGAAATTCAGCCAGGACAACAGGGTTAATACTGATTGCTACTCTGATAAAGATGCTGTGAGATCTTTAATAACCAAGCTTTGCTTTTATGGCTCATGTGAAAGGCACGTCCCAGGCAGTACAAAGATAAAAGGTTTAGAAAAATCTGACCTGGGAGGAAAAGTTAAAAAGACTGGACATGTTTAGCCTTGAGAAAAGACGACTGAAGGGGGACCTGAGAACAGTCTTCAAATATGCTAAAGGCTGTTGTAAAGAGGACAGTGATCAATGGTTCTCCATGCCCACTGAAGATAGGACAAGACGTAATAAGCATAATCTGCAGCGAGGGAGAATTAGGGTAGATATTAGAAAAAAAAATTTCTAACTATGAGGAAAGGTAAGCATTGGAATAGGCTTCCAGGGGAGGTTGTGAAATTCCAATCACTGGAGGTTAAGAACAGATTAGACAACACTCGTCAGGGAAAGCCTGCTCTAGGTTTACTTGGTTCTGCTTTTGTGCAGGGGGGCAGGATTAGATGACCTTGTGAGAGCCTTTCCAGCCCTATGTTCTCTGAGTCTATGATAGCACCACGCTGGGGAACTGGTTAGAGGAAGGAATGCCAGGTACTAATTGCTACCTCACTTCCTGGAGGTCTCCCAGCTCCCATGCAAATAATGACCCAGTCCCCACCCCCATTTGGGGTGTGGGAATACAGCCGGTGCAGTGTGGTACAGCCTGTCTATGTGTTACTCACATGAGTATTTATGACAGACAGTGGTGAGGGAGCAGAAAGTGTCCTACTCTTCCAGGAAACTTCTAGTCAGTCAACTAGAATGCTGTCACGGTGGCATATTCCGATGGCCTGGCTGCCGCAGTAACTGAAAGGTTTTCAGCATCGTCTGTCTCCCATACTCTGCCTGATACTGTGACAAGAGGAGTTTAGATAGAACATGGGCCGTGGAAGTCCTGTTGGGTTAGATAGCAGGAGCAAGGCCCCCGACACACTGTTAAAAGCACATCTGCCTCCAGTGCTAATGCACAACTGCTTGTACCCTGCCTTGGGAGAGCCAGTCCATTTAGATGTAACTGTATTAGGCTGTAGTTTGTTGAGATACAATAGCAGCAGCAGCACCGTGGGGAAACAGAACACCAAGGAAGGAGACAGATAATCCATGCTGGGGAGATGGACAATGTGAACGGTAAAGCAAGCAACCCACCAGCACATGTGAACCACTGCTAGAGAGTGCACTGACAACCTCAGACACCTTCCTTGGCTCCCCATTCCTTCCAGGAGCTCATTCATAGCTCCCTCCACATACTAGCTCCAGCCAACCTTATGGGCTCATCTATCTCCTTTCTCTCTCCTCTTGCAGTGACCTCAGTTTCACTGCTATTGGTGCAAGAGCTTGCTCCTCTGCAGCTCCTGCCATCTGCAACAGCGTCCCTGAAGCTCTCAAATGCATTTCAAATTCCAGCAGAAGGCATCCTTGTCTGTGTCTCTAAATTGCTCTACCCTCTTCCTTGCATCCATCTCTGTAACTGCATTGCTGAGCTCTGGAAAGCCTTTTGGGATAGTGCCCATATAATAGATGTGAGACAAAATAAAGCTGTAAAAGGGAAGATTCTCTCTTCCAAAAGATACAAAAAGGCACAGGATTTCCAGCTGCAGGTAGCATGCAGGACACAGGGGACAAATGTCAGTCACATACTGCCCCTGGAGACACCTGTGAGATGACGTTATAAGGACTCGACCTGGATAACAGAATGACTGACAATAACCCTTAACCCAGAGTCTTAAGGCTATGATTTTCAAATGGTCCCTTTGAACATCCCAGTCTAAATGACTATGAACCACTTATGGGTCCTTCTTCCAAAATTAACCTACAGGTTAAAAAAATACTGTATACTGGAATCAGATAAAAACATTGTAAATTTATTTTCATGGGATCAGTGCAAACTTTGAAAAGCCAAGTTCTTCCTTCCAACAACCTGGTAAATCTGTGACAGAGCAGAATGCGTCCCTAAATATACCTAGAGCTATCAAATCAGTCTATGGTAAGTGATTACGTGGCAGATAAGACTAGGTCTGACCTGCTCTACAACAGAATCAGATGGTTGGATACTGTGCACATGGCATCAGACCTCTCAGAACAGAAATGTGCCTGGCTGGTCAGTTACTGTGTTAAATGGCGGTTGTGAGCAGGACCATGTCAAGTATGAAGGAAAAGGAAATGCTGGCCTACCTGGGGCAATTTCAAAGAGGTGTTTCCCTGGTTCCTCAGGCTGAGGGGTCAGCTCGCTCACCTGATTGCCTTGCAGTGGAATGAAACCCTGTAATGGACACAGAAATACCAGTGAAGGGGGAAAGGCCTTGAGGAAAGCAGGGACGGGATGATAACACAGAACAGGGTTTTGCAGATTTAGACCCCCCTCTCCCACTGATAATCTCTCTTTTCCACCCCACCCTTTTCTTTCTGGTCTCTCCCTCCTTCTCTCGGTCTGCTTGTCTAACACTTGCCTCCTCTGTCCTTTCCCACAATCTGGCCACTGTTGATGCAAGAGTCTTCTCCTTTCCCTCAACTGATATTTCTTACTGAGCCCCAGCATGTTCAGTGCTCTACAATCAGAGAAGGAAACACTTGCCACTCCAAGGATCTCTATTTCTGACATCAGCACTACCTCTGCCATTGGGAAACAGCCTTCCTGTATCTCCCTGTCTGCTCATGCCATCTCTTATTAGTCTAGTCTGAAAACATCTGTTCTCCTTAATTTCTCTCTCACTTTGATTATGGTCTAAAAGCCAAACTTCTCATTCGCAGCTGGCTAAGGTTACGCACCAACATCCATATTTAGGTACCCAATAAGTGGCCAGATTTTCAGAGGTGCTGCACACCCAATAGCTCTCACTGGCTTTCACGCTGCAGAGGGAGGCATTTGAAGTGGATCAGCTGATCCAAATTCCCTTGGACTGTGGAGGAATTTGAATCCTGGTCCAAACTCCTCTCTTCAGTCCCAAAAATCCCAGGCTGTATCTCGAGAGAGGGCTGAGCCACTCCATTTGCTTCCATGTCCAAATGCCCCCAGAGTTTATGGCTGTCTGCAGCTGGGGGCACTGATGGTCCAATGCTATATTTGGATTTGCCAGAAAGGCCTTTAGAGTGATGTCACAGCCATCCACCATCTCCCAGTGGTGCACAGCTTGGCCTCCCATTACCATGGAGAGGAAAGTCCCTCCCCTTATTATGGGCCGGGAGAGGAAGCAGCACTTCCCTTTAAAGTCCTGCTATGGGAGACCAGAGAGAGCTGGCTAAAAAGTTCTCAGTTCAGGTTCTTCGGAATCTATGTGAGGTGAAGAGGGGAATGGCTGGCCAGAGGGGCTGGCAGACGAGAAAGGGAGTGAGGGGCAGATGGGCCACATGGAGGTCCTGTCCCCAATGAGCCCACCTGCCTTTGCAGGAAGCTGTTTGTGGCCCAGTGACAATTTTTTCCACTACAACATCCAGATTCCAAATGAGAACGCTGAGCAGCACAATGTTCACCCTGCAGTCATCATTTATATTCATGCACACAGTTGTTATCGGCTTTCAAATCATTTTAACAATAGGCAAACCCGAGAGACAATGGAGCGTGTATAATATACAATGCTGGTAATCAAAATCAATCCCAATTAGATTCTCCATCTGCTTCCAAGTTTGTGTTATTCGAGTAACACAATTCTGGTATTTGATGGGGATGAGAGAATCCAGAATTTCTATTAAAGGAATAAAATCTGCCATGTGACCTTTGCATTCTTCCTTGGGTAGCTGGGAAGACAGTAAATTAATTTTTTCATTTATGTTATTGCATAATTTTTTCTCTAGCGTTGCCTCTTGGAATAATGTCTTTTGCACAGTTGCTTTCTTTGGAGAAATTACTGTAATAAACCAAGGAGCCAGCTGGTATTAAATGTAAATGAATTAAGCTTTTAGTCTTTTCTTTGAGTGTATAATGTTGAAATTACCAGACATAAATTACAGAAGCAGCAATTCTTGAGCTGGAAAATATTGTCGGCTGGTAAATAAGCTCGGATTCATCAAGCTTCATGATGCAATGAGTTGGGACTCACTTTGATACAGCCCACTTCATTAAAATTACTCACTGCTCTGAATGGATGGATCAGCCTGTCACTATAGAGGGGGCAAACAGGCATCTCACTAAAACCTGGTAGGGAATGGAGAGTCGGGTCCACTCCTAACAAAGTAGTGGGGGAGGCAGTCCCCTGTCAGAGTGGAGTTGTCTGGCCAACTCTTGTAGTGGCCTCCACGGACTCTAGAGGGAGCTTTATTCAGCTCCTCTTAATGAGGGAGATTAGTGTCAATTGAGAATGGTGACACTCAGGAAAGACCCACTCCAGAGTTTGATACTCCATTCCAGTGAATTACATGTTACAATCACTCTAGAGTTTATAAGGCTACAGTCCAGTGAACTAATAACCCACTCCAGAGTTTATGGGACTCCTCAACTAAGGAACAGACAATAACAAATGCTAAAAAACCCACCAACCTTATGTTGCTGCATCATTAAGGTTAACAATCACAAAAAGTTGGGAAATGCAAAAGTTAGTTTCAACAGCAAAATTACCTTGGTTACACTGCACATAATACCTAGCTCTTATGTAGCACTTTTTCATTCATACATCTCAAAGTACTTTACAGCAGAGTATCATTATCCCCATTTTACAGATGGGGAAACTGAGACAAAGTGACTTGCCCAACGTTACCCAGAAGGCCAGTGGCAGAGCAAAGACTGATCCCAGGTCTTCTGAGTTCCAGTCGTCTATCCACTAGGCAACACTGCCTCATCTGTGTTGTATATTTAATGAAACACACTATTGCTGTTCATTTGCAGAGAGTAAGAGGAACATTGTACCAGAAGAAGAGGAAGCGAAATAATATCACCCAACCTGGTTAGGGGTTCTGCTGGGACTTTCACTTTTGCAACCCCTGCCTTTTTGTTATTTAAACTGTGCAGTCTTGATGCATTTTTATGTCATTTTCTCAATTTAATTTCCCTGGATTTTCAAAGAATTCCCCCCCTGTACTTAATATAATTACAACAGATGGGTTTGCCTGTTTTTCTTAAAAATTGTTAAATTCTTTATGGCTCTGAAAAATTTGCATTTGAAAGAGAAAGGAAGGATGGAGTTGCGTCTCAGAAAGCCAACAGCTGGCACACAGTGCTTGAAATCAGAGTGTTAAGAAAGCTGGCCAAGCTCCGGGAGGGACTTGGACCATCTACTGCTGGATGGCCCACCCATGGCTCCTATGGCAGAACAGCTGTCAGGAGGCGGCTGATGAAAAGGTCTCAAGACTTTGGGGTACATGGGAGTATCCCATCTGAAACACTGGAAAGGTGGGCAGAGCTTACCAGAAACTAAAGGCCCACCCCCCACAGGCAAGGGAGGGGCCACAGGATAGGAATAAACTGACCGCATGGGACAAGAAGAAAACAGGAGCAGGAGTGAGGGTTAAAACCTGGGAACCGAATGGGGATACTGAGCAGAGAACCCCAGGCAACACCCATTGCTCCACAAAGGAGTCTGATGACTCTGCCCAGAGGAACTCTGCCTCAAAGCAGACAACTAGGAAACGAAAATAGGTCCCTGGAGCTTACAGGTTTTTAAGTTAGCTTCAGCTAAGATATCATATCTAGCAGGAATGCAAGGAACCTATAGGCCTGATCCTTTAAGTTATTAGCGTAAGCAGTACAGACTATAAGCCGTATATAGTCACTGCTGGGAAATTTACACAAGTCACAAGATGGCATAAGATATTTTGCTCATTTTGCAATATGCAGTTTTGTGGAGATCTTGCATAAAACGCTGATAGGGAACTGCAAGAAGTCAGTTGATACTAGTTTTGGGGTATTTTGGGACAGGAACATCAGCAGATGCATAATTGCAACAGTAACCGACATATATGCTAATAAGTCTGGGATAATTACTATACCAAGCTGTAGGACAAGGACAGCCCAACATTATTAGGGTGAGGACGTTAGTTATGGGCAAAGGATGCAGAACACGCTCATGAAAATTCATGGCAGTCTTCAGACCCGATAATAGGCCCAACCACAATCTAGGGAAACAAGACCTTGACCACTGGACTCACATGGCATGACAGAGACAGGAGAGAACCCCTGTGGGCCACCACCTGCCTTCTATCCCTAGGTGAGTATGATATGACAAAGGATGTCAAATGAATATTGCACTACTGCTATATTCTTGTTTGAATTGGAACCTTTGTGTTTTTACTAACAGTGTTAAAATATTGAAAACTCAGCTGTTCCTTAAGGGTGAGTGATGCCACCATGCATGTTGGGGTTCCCAACCAGTCAGTAATTCTAATTCTACTGGTGCTACAACCTATCAAACTTCAGAGGTCTAATCAGTTTGCTAATTAGGGATTTAAAATAATCAATATAGCCAATAGATGAGGCAAGACCCCTCAGTCACAGAGAGTCTCCCTGTGAAGCTTTCTCCTCCTGGACTGGAGGAAGTCTCATGCCAATGTGGAACATGATATCAGGCTGATGGTCCTGAAGACTGAGGTCCTCTATTTATCCACATCTAGTGGAAAGGCCAATCTCCCCAGTGCTGCCCTGTCAAAGAGCCTCATTGCTGAGCTAGAGGGACCACGTTTAAGGGTGAGAAGGGAGTTCAGTTTCCATGGCCCATTCTTTCTTTGGCCTCTTGTTTTTGACTTGCATCAAGGGAGCTAGTTAGATAAAACAAGACAAATACAGATGGGTTACAACAACTCCCTTGGCTTCAGTTGAGCTTCACCTGCTTACACCAGGATTGGATTTTAGAGCTAGCCAAAAATATCTTACACAAAAGGTTTTTTCATCGAAAAAAAGGGTTTCCTTCTTTGAAGGTAAAAATGGTTTTTGATGAAGATTTGTGGTTTTGCTGAAAACCCAAAGATTTTTCATTTTAAACCCAAATTTGTTCGAGCTTTTGGTTTATCATCAAAAACTTGAAATTTTTCACATGTAAATGAAATCATTTCCCAGACAGGTCTACTGAATTTGGCCCAGTATTTTGGCTCTCCTAGACAGAGAACCCATTCTCTTCTAGGATTTGCACATTATTTACAGTATGCCAGGTTTAGCCCAGGAGGAAATTATTTGGATGAAATTAAGATAATGAATATACTGCTACCAAGATCTTCACCTAAACTGCATAAGCACAGCATGGCAACTTAACTAGTTAAGCTTCCATTAGTCAGGGAGCTGTCGGATCCAGCACTCCACATCATTAATGAGACTAAATGCCACAGCTACAACGACTGGCTTCTTCCTCTTGAACTCTGCATTTGTCAGCAGGACGTAGATCAGGAATATGCCAATGAGCACTAAAATGTCATTAATGCAAACATGCTGGGAAAACACGATTCAACTCTCTATTGCAGAGACAAGTGTGCAGGAAAGGGCCTTTAAGGGGGAAAAAAAATTATCAAGAGAGCATAGAACTGACTCGACAATCTTTTTCATTCAATTGAAGGCCATGTGCTCATCAGCCATTAAGTGGGCAGATACAGTATAATATAGACCCATTAGGAGTTGATCATCCAGTTATTTTTAGTTAGAGATGGGCACAAGCCTCAAAGTTTGGACCGAGATTGCAAATTTCCCAACGCTCAGGTGTGTTCTCGTCCAGGTAATCTCAGATTTTGACCTGACGTTCCATTTTATTTTTTGTTCGTTCTAACATATCATCTATGACTCTCACATTACATCCAATTCTTGCCTGCCGTAAGGCACATGGACTTCCAAAGCTGCTGGCAACGATGGGAAAAAGGATAAGGAAATTACAGAGGGAAGCAAAAGAGCAAGGGAAAGGAAGTATTAGCCAACAAGTGTTTCAGAATTGCTTTCCGGCCCCTCTCCTGACTCAGCAAAGCATTTAAATACATGCTTAACTCCCACTGATTTCAATAGGACTTCAGCACATGCTTAAAATTCAGAATAAAGACCATTACAATTTCCTGTTTTGGGACTTAGTGCATTCCCCTTCCAGGGTAAACAAAGAGCAGTGATCTGGCTGGAGGACGAGGCCACAGAAAATGACAGATCACCGTGGAACCAGAACGGCTAAAGGGAGCACTAAACTGGAAAAGCGCCTGCAACCCCACACCTGAACGTGCTCTGAAGGTGAGAGGGTTGTCTACAGGGACATTTTGGTGGGGAATCAATGATGGTCTCTTTTGCCCAGCCTGGCTTTTTTCAGGCAGCTTGGAAATCAATACGGCCAAATCAAATCTATTCCAGGCAAAGTCCATATCGACACTGACGTGTCAGCATTAGCTGTTTAACTGCTGATCATTTTAGATAATGGAATGGGAGAGGGGGGAAAGACTTGGACATCTAGAGCAGGGCGGGTCAAACATTTTCCATCAGCATTGATTTTTGAGGGAAAATTGGGTTTGTGTCTAAACAACGTTTTTCATAAAAAGTGTCTTTCTGCAGAAAATTTAGATTTTTCATCGACAACCCAAATGCCTGAAAACTGGAATGTTTCGGACAAAATGTGGATATAGTTTGCTGTGGCACATCATGGGAGTTGTAGAGTGGTTTTCTCCTCCCCGTTCTCAACTATGGGCTGGGCTTAACAGCCAGGTTACATCTCCCATAATGCACCATAGCCAGAGAGACTAGTGCATCATGGGAGATGCAGTCTGACCAGGGAGCCTAGCCTATAGGGGACAATGGGGCCTTGAGGCACCTGAACCACATCTCCAAATCAAGATGTTTTTGTTTTCATTTTTTCACTGAAAATTCCAACTTTTCAGTGAAACTTTTTGATTAAAATGAGTTTCCCCTCATGGTCTTTAATATTTTCCATGGCAAAAAGCCCATTTTTCAACCAGCTCCACTGCAGAGGGAAGAACAGCGGAGAGACACAAAGACAAGGAAAGACAGAGAAAGGGAGGGTGGAGAAGGAAAAGAAATACAGGGTGGTGAGAAAACATAGCAACAGAGTGATGCTGAACAGGACTATGAGGTAATGAATAACTGGAAGGCCACGTATTAATGACAGACCATATTTTACCCTTGATCTTTGTCCCAACTACTGATTGATGTCAGCGAGAGATCGGCAGTGGATCGAGGGTGACATGTCTTCAGTTCATCCCCCAGCCAATAAAAGGTACAAGACACAAGCTTGAAATCTGAATTCAGATTTTGGACATCCTTGAATTTAGGTAGAGGTTGGATCAAGAGCTGCAGTTTGTCATTCAGGCCTCTCTCTGGAAAGTACTTTTAGGTCATGGGTGCATGGCGAAGGGATAGATTGTCACAGCAGCCTCCAGCATGGTCTTCCCCACCTGCATATTGTCCGACTGCACTGGGTGGAGTTGCTCTCTTACAACTGTTCCCATCAGGTGATAAGAGACTTCTCTAGTGGATAACAGAGTCTAGCTCGCTACCGTCCAGTCTTTCTGGCATTTTGTAAAACACCCTGTAAATAAACTAATAGAAAGTAGGAATGATATGAAGAATCTATATAAGCAGGCAGGGCATATTGATTCCATCAGCAGCTCTCACTGGTAGTGAAACATTACTGAATTTAAACAGATTGATGTGACTTCTCCACCAGTCAATCAGGCTGCATTAGAAACCTTGCTCAGGAGCTAAATTAACAATGGTTTAAATCAGTTTCAATATCACAGGGGCCAACTTCTGTATACCAAAGCAGAGTAAACTCCAGCAGGTCCAGAAACAAAAACACACCAAATCCTAACTAAACGTACCTTCCTGAGCATTCTCTGAGGGTGGGCAGTTAGCCATAGAACCCTGCTGGGTCAGGGGTTCAAATCCAACCTATGTCAATACTAGCTGGAGTTACCACTGTCTCACAGCTGTTTAGTGGGCCTCTATGAAATGAGTTCTGAGGACAAATCTACACATCATAGAAGCCCCCATTTGGATTGTGTCAACAGGGAGGCCAAATACAGTAAAAGCTTTGTTATCTGCCATGTTGGGGGAATGGAGTTCGGAGTGCAGGAGGGGATGCGGGGTGCAGGTTCTGGGAGGGAGTTTGGATGCAGGAGAGGGCTATGGGCTGGAGCAGGGGTTGGGGTGTAGGACGGGGGTCAGGGTGTCCCTGCAGCTCTCATTGGCCACAGTTCTCAGCCAATGGGAGCTGTGGAGCTGGCACTCGGGGAGGGGGCAGTGCACAGAACACCCTTGGCCGCGCCTCGGCCTAGGAGGCAGAGGGAAATGCCAGCCACTTCTGGGAGCCGCATGGAGCCAGGGCAGGCAGGGAGCCTGCCTTAGCCAGGCTGCGCCGCTGACCAGACTTTTAACAGCCCAGTCAGCAGTGCTCACCGGAGCTGCCAGGATCTCTTTTCGACCAGGCATTCTGGTTGAAAACTGGACGCCTGGCATCCTATCTACATCAGGGAACGTTACAAAACGTTTCCCTCTAGTGCAACTGCTGGTTCAGCTGTACCAGCATGGGCCCCCCCAATATAGACAAGTCTCCTGTGGTCACACATTTTACTTTGTTAGGCTCCTCTTAGTGCTGGTAGGATTTTTTTGCAATACTGCTCATGTCCATAGAGTCAAACTGCAAGAGACACTGCTGGGTGAAGGTCTGGAACACAGCCACTTTCTGGAGCTGTATGAGCTTCAAGCTTTGGTGTGTAGATTCTAAGGCCAGAAGGGACCACTGTGATTATCTAGTCTGACCTCCTGCATAACACAAGCCAGAGACTTCCACTGCTGCTGCTTTGGCTGTTTGATATATTTCTGTGCTCAGAGGAACAAGAACTCCACGGTTATTGTGAAAGTAATGCAGCCTAGGGGAAAATATCCTGAACCTGCAACTACTCATTTCTCTCCCAACAAGGAAACAACTCACTCCTAGAGTCCAAACTTCTTCCAGTGGCTTGGAAGCAGTGACATCGTTACAGGGACAAATCTCTTCACCACACCTCCTGTTCTGCTCTGACCCAGGAAAAATGGACAGCTGTTTGTGGTGAATCTCAGGTAATCAGCCGGAGTGTCTTTTGGGAAGAAGAAAGGAAAGTGGGTCAGAGTCCTATGTTTCTCACTAACTTTTTTTTTTGGAAGGGGGCAGTGTTTGCATGACAGTAAAAATTTGTGGGTGGCCATATTTTAACCTGAGATATCAGCAAACCAGGGACCACCAGAGCCAAACACATTGGTTAAGCTGTAGCAGCTCAAAGAGCCAAGGCTCTTTAACTTGGGTGTACAAAATTCACACCCTCTGCTAATCAAGCCCAGCAGGCGACCCGTAAGACACGCTGCCCAGTGGATTACAAGAGCTTCAACACTAGGAGCAGTATGCGGTTGATAGAGTGTCCCATCTGCTCGATCAATAAATTGCATGGATATGTTCTGGTTATTTTTAGAGGGTTGCCTGCTGTTTGCGGAAGCAGAGACAAGAAGAGAAGATTCCCAGAAGCGGCTGGCTGTCCCTACAGTGGTTTGTGGCAGGATAAAGCTCCACCATGTTCTACATAATGTATGATTTTGCCCACTTTGAAACACTTTGAAATTGCCGCCACGCTGCTGCTAAGTGCCGTGCGGTCTGTTAGGGCCAGTGGGACTGCCTTGTATAGATGCTCCTGCCAAGACAGGGGCTGGAAAATGGAAGTATGCAAATACTCTTCAGGTCTCAGAGCACAAGGAGCCAGGCAGAGAAGTGTGTCAGCTCCTTAGGGGCTGGGCTGAAATGTCTGATTACTACCAGGTGTCATCCGGCAGTTTACTAATCCCCATTATCTCAGTGAGATAGCTCCAGAGGAATCTAGAATTCCAATCCTAAACAAGTCAATAAAAACATTCGCAAATGCTTGACAATGTGCTTTGATCATTGCTTATTATACGTATTATAATGGTCCCACTGTTCCTCTCTGCTCCTGTCTGCTCATTGCTGCATCCACCTGTTGTGTCTCATTTCAGATTGCAAACTCTTTTGGGCAGGCACCATTTTGTTACATGTGCGTACAGCAACTCCCACAATGGGCCTTGATCCCCGAATGGGCCTTCAGGCGATACTGCAATATAAATAATTATGACAGTGCAGGGCTAGGTTATCTGTCCAAAAACCACACAAACCCGGGGATGGAATCTAGGGAGAAGACAGAACTCCATCAAAATCCACCCTGAAAGTTGTTTGTTTTTTGAAAAAGGGATGAGAATCAGTTGAAAAAAATCCAAGAGATCAGAATAAAAAACACCCCACACCCACTCTGTAAATGAGGGTCACTTAAGCTAGAAGACACAGTGAAAGCATCTGTAAGATACAAAATGAGGAAGCAAAGGAAAATCAGAGCCAAAAACAATTCCAAGGAAAAGAATGGAAAAACAAGAAAAATCAAACTGAAGCCATCTCCGCTCAAGTACAATAGACAGAGCCAGAATCCTGGCACATTTTGGGTGCTCGAGATCCTTAAATCATTTTCAATATAAAATGTTCAATACAAAAAGAGAACAACAAATTAGCTAGAGACCTGCTCCTGCTCCCCTTGAATCAAAGGGAGTTGTGCTACTTGCTGCCAGACCCACAGCTTCTTTAAAATACCTTAAAATACACACCCACCCACCCCTTTCTCTGGACCATCAAGAAACCTTTCAGGTGAAAACCCCTTTTAACACAAGGAAGCACCTGCTACCTGAATGGCAATGTTCAAGAAGGGCAGTGCCTATAAAAGTTCACTCTGTGACTTAGACTGGGGAGTTTTGTTTGTTTGATTTAAAAATTAAAACTTTGCCATTCTTCTGGAAAGCACCCGTCTATAATTCTTACAAGGGCCTTGGATCAGCCTCAGTCCAGTGCCCAACTACTCTAGCACACGTCTTCTAAGGAAACAATGTATGCTGGGAAAGGCTAGCTCCGGGGAGTGTTCTGTCATGTCCAGGAAATCTGATGCCAAAGCTGGTTGGATTTACTAAAATGGGTTGTTTTATATTTCCATACACAAGGAGCAAAGAGATGCTTTCAGCCTGAATGGATTCCTGTAGATCAAGAGGGCAAACAACCAAGAGTTAAATCTCCATGAGAGAGCATGGCGCGCGCACGCGTGTGTGTGTGCGCGTGCACACACACTCTATGACTTGCAGTTTCTGAACTGAACACACAAAGGCTGTTGTCTCCAGTAGACAAACTCTTAGACAATATCAACATTTCCGTACACAGACAAACCCATAACAGTTTCAACCATATGCTTTACCTTAATTATTAGTGCATCAGCTAGAGATGGCCCAGAAACTATAAGAACTACTCTGCTCTCCCCTGAAACTTTGCACATATCTAGAATCAAACTAAATGTTGGGCTAATTACTCTTCCCCGCCACCCACTTTTTTTTTTCTTCACATGCAGCAGAAATGATGAAATCCCATGGCTGAGATTTTCAAGACAAGCCACTTAAGGGATTTGGATGCAGAATCTCTATTAAAATGAATGTGAAGTAGGTATCCAACTCCCCTAGGCACATTTAAAATGGTCTCGGAGCTGGTTGCAGGAGGTATTCTCATGAGGAGCACAGTTCTCCTGAGTTTTTCCTGCCAAGCTTTACCAGACTCAGGACCACGGGGTAGTTTGGAAGAGCATGCAAACTTATGCGTATGTGTGTATAAGAACCAAACCTTCTGAAACTGACTCCTCACATTTAACTCTGGGCTCTTGGTTCTAGCATGTATAGCTTCCCACAGGCTCAATAATGGCTCTCAATGTGTGGGTGTGAGGTGGGGAGCAAGGAGTCCCTTTGTTGGACCCCTCCCCCTTTACACACATATTCCTTCTCTACTGCTAACGCCAGAGCCCTGTGTTTCTCATAGTGTCATTTCTCTAAGAGGAGCATATTTACAGAATTCTCTGTAGAGAGCTGGAGTCACAAGATTTCCTTTAAGCAAACAATGCAAAATCCATAAACTAAGTTATAAATGGCATCGTCCAAGGTTCGTTATCCCTTGTAGTATTCTGGCGGCCTCTGACAAATCTTAGTAGGCTTCGGTAGATAAGCAATCAACACCTGAGCCTCCACGGGAGGTCAGATAAATAACCTGCAGGAAAGATCAATGGGATGGTGGGAAGTTCTGCTAAGCTAAGCTTCTCCCCCTCCCCCCACCCCCGGTATTTGAAGATCATGCTGAATACTGACATTAGCAGAAATGCAGATTTTAAAAAACAGCAAGCGTAACCTAAGAGCTGGAGATAATTAGGGATTAAAAAAAAATTGACCTAGCACCAAGAGGCCTTCAACAAGGAAGGTCTCCCAAGGTCACAGCTGACCTGCGAACAGACAGCTAAGTTTTCATCGGTCATTTCCCACCCATGCCCCTTTAAAGTCCCAATCCACAATTGTCTACAGGGCTCTGAGAAGTCACACACTTCCAGTGCTAAAATTCAGCAGATGCAGTTCCTATGACGTAAAATGGTAAAGAAATATCCAGTCAGGCACTCTGATTTGACTTACTTTCTCATAGGACATGGGGTCCTCCCAATGACTAGGCAATGCATTCAATATTGAAAGGAAACAGCTTTACAATTAACTTTCAGTTAATTTTGTCAATACACCTGTGGAACTCACTGCCACAAGTTACAACTGAAGAAAAAGATTGGGGGGTCATGGTAGATAATCAGCTGAACATGAGCTCCCACTGTGATGCTGTGGCCAGCAAGGCTAATGTGATCCTGGGATGCATCAACAGGGGAATGAATCTCAAGTAGGAGTAGAAAGGTTATTTTATCTCTGTATTTAACATGGTGCAACCATGTTGGAACACTGTGTCCAGTTCTGGTGCCCACAATTCAAGAAGGATGTTGATAAATTGGAGAGAAGTCAGCGAAGAGCCACGAGCATGATTAAAGGATTAGAAAACCTGCCTCATAGTGATAGACTCAAAGACCTCAGTCTATTTAGCTTAACAAAGAGAATATTAATAGATATAGAATGTAATCAAGTTAAGTATATGGGGAACACATTTAATGAAGGGCTCGTCAACCTAGCAGAGAAAGGTCTAACATGATTCAATGGCTGGAAGTTGAAGCTAGACAAATTCAGACTGGAAATAAAGCATACATGTTTGACAATGAGGGTAATTAAACATTGGAACAATTTACCAAGGATCGTGGTGGATTCTCCATCACTGACAAATTTTTAAATCAAGACTGGATCTGTTTCTAAAAGATCTGCTCAAGAAATTTTTGGGGGGCACGTTCTGCGGCCTGTGCTATACAGTTCAGACTAGATGATCACAATGGTCGCTTCTGGCCTTGGAATCTATGAATAAGCCATGAGCAAAGCCAGATTTAAAAAAAAAATAGGTAATTCTCAGAGATAGGATAGAGGCCACCAAATGCGTTCTGCGCCTGTATGATGTTCTGTCCTGTGCCATATCTGGCATGTTACAAGGTAAGAGGTCTATGAGGGACAGATGTCTGTTGACGCCATCCAGCCAAAGCGTTAGGTCTTCCAAGGAGGTCGTTTCCATCCCCCTTTCACTGGAGGAAAGTTGAAGAGGATTCTTGCAGGGCAGTTGGTAGGCATTCAGAGCAAAAGACCATACCACCTTAGAAAGCTTTGGGCGACCGTTTGAGAGAGCAAGACCTATTAGTTAGAAGACAGGTCTCTTCATTCGGCTTGAATTAAACCCATTTATGTTTCTGATCATTCGCAGATTCTTCATCTGGATGATGTCCAACTTCTTGTTAGTTTTGAGGGCCATGTTGAAGACCCATAGGTCAGGATACTGACAACTGAAGCATTATATTTTCTCAGCTTCATCTCTCTACTTATCAGGGTGCTTGGTTTACGAAAGACATTCTTGAGGAAATGCCCCATTACTGACAATGCTTTCGCAGTGCGAGGTTCAAGTTCTTTCTTGATGCAGACCATATTATACATTTATATGAACAATAAGAATATTACACTAATGAAAATAAAATCGTACAGAGGCCGCACATGAGAGAATGAAGAGCCACCAACCTAATTAGTGGAGCTGCACAGGCATGGCTTCACAAATTAGGTGCCTGGACCCTAGAGAAGACGCACATGTAAGGTGAGGTGGTGGCCTTGGGGGGAATAGAACATAGGTGGAAGGGGGCAGTGGAGTGAGAAGAGAGGGTGTGGGGAACTTGGGACATGCAGGGCTGCAGCAGCCAGAGAAAGAGGCGACTTTCCCCAGTTCCAGGGCTGTGGTTGCTGGGGAGAGATGGCCCTCCTTCCCAGCCTCAGCTCTGTGGCTGTTGTGGCAGGGGAGAGATCCCCCTCCTTCCCACGCCCAGCTCAGGGGCTGCTGTGGTGGGGGAGAGAGGCCATATCCATTAGAAAGGTAACACTACTGATATTAAAATATGAGTTGTGTGCTTTTATTTGTAGAACAAAAAAACATTAAATATTATTACTTTTTTTTAAATACAGTATAGCGCTTTTATCCAAAGCACTTTACAATAGTTAGCTAATGGTACAAACAATATTTGGAAAGATCATTAAGTGGTCTGCCAAGACCCTCAGAAATTTTCAAGTGGTCCATGGAAAAAAAAGTTTGAGAACCACTGCTCTACACTGTACAAAATCCAAGAGAGCATCTACCCAGCAATGTAAGCTGTTGTGAACACATCACAGTGCTGCTCTACTCTCTGTGAAACTCTCGGCCAATAGCAGGAGGCTCAATCCACAAGCTGTATGAGAAAGGCAGCTGACTGATGACCAAGCTGGTCCCTTCCCAGGATGTTCAGGCTGTGGCCAAGTTGCAAACCTAATTCAATACATTGGAGATGGTTTTGAAACCTGTAAAAATTACAAGGTGTAGCAGGGTGGTCACCCGCTCCGGCCCTGAAGGGGTTAAAAGAGCCATTGGAAAGGGCTGTCCCAGGGATCCAGAAGACGAGGCTGATTGGGGAAACAGCCTTAGCTGTGGCCACGCCCCAATCAGGCCACAGCTAGCCCTATAAAAGGCTGTGGGCCAGGAGCTCAGGCAGTTGCTCTCTAGCTGTGGAGAGAGATGGGCCTGGCTGCTTGGGAGCTCAGCAGGGTACCTAGAGTGGAGCAGGGCTGGGGAAAGGCCAGAGGAGCTGGGGAGCTCCAGGCTGGAAAATCCCCAGGCTGCAGGCCTCAGTAAAGGCCAGGAAGAGTACTGGGGTTGCAGAGGTGCAGCCCAGGGTAGGCAAAGGCAGCAGGTCCAAACCCCCCTTGCTGATGATGAGTGGTTGATAGACTGCAGTCTGCCCCAGTAAGCGGGGGCTAGATGGTGACTGGCAGTAGCCACTGAGGCAAGGTTGGGATAGAGGGTTGGGTGTTCCCCTGGGTGGGGAGACCCAGAGAGTGGGGATACTGCCATGGGGCAGCATGCAAGGTAAAGGGGCGCCGGAGTCCGAGAGGGACACAGGGGCCTAAGGCAGGCGGGACATCGGCCAACAGAGGGTGCTCTGGAGCTGGAGAGCTAATTCCCAGGACAATCAGCAGGAGGCGGCGCGCTGGTGAGTCGTCGCCATGCTACACAAGGGCTGTGTTTGTTGATCTGTTGGCTGCTTATGACGCTGGAAACCATCATGCACTTTTACTGAAATTGGCAAGAATTTTGAGTAATAGTAAGATAATCCAGGTCATCTCCTCGCTGCTCAAGAACTGACTTTTTTGGTTGAGGTGAATGGTCAGAAAAGGTGATGGTGAACTCAGCAGAATGGATTGCCTAAAAGCTCAGTGCTAGTACCCTTGCTATTTAATGACTACACAAATGACCAACCAGAATTACTGTGAAGATTCATTTATGCAGATGATCTTTGCATCGCCATCCAGTTGGGAAGATCTGAGGACCTTGAGCTCATCCTAACTAGCTCAGAGCGTACTTAGAGAATACTATCGCACATAGTCCCTGAATGCCAATCCCAGCAAAACACAAGTGTGTGCATTCCACCTGAAACATCGGGCCACCATGAGATGGTACAATCCTTGAGTACTACGACCGAACAATGACATACAAAGAGCATATCAAGAGGCTGAAAAAGAAAGTGAATTCCAGGTACTGTGTACTCCAGTAACTGGCCAATACAAAATCGGAAGCTGACCCCAAAGCACTCCAAGCAACCAGTGTTGCCTTGTGCTACTCAACTGCAGAGTACTGTGTCTCAGTATGGTCACACTCAAGCCATGCACACAAAATTGATTCTGAATTCACTCAATCTTGTAGGATCATCACAGGGACCTTGAAACTGCCCTTCACACTATCGCTATACTGCCTGGCAGGGATCGCATCACTATCAGTGAGGCGGCATGCTTTCAGCAGAAATGAGAGACAAAGGGTGACTGGGCAACAAAATAGTAGATGAAATTCAATGATGATAAATGCGAAGTAAGGCACATTGGAAAACATAATCCCAACTATACATACAAAATGGTGGGGTGTAAATCAGCTGTTACCACTCAAGAAAGAGATCTTGGAGTCACTGTGGATAGTTCTCTGGAAACATCTGCTCAGTGTTCAGTGGCAGTCAAAAAAAAACGAAAACAAAAAAAAAACCTAACAGAATGTTAGGAACCATTAGGAAAGGGCTAGATAATAAGAGAGAAAAATATCATGATGCCTCTATATAAATCCACGATATGCCCACACCTTGAATGCTGCATGCAGTTCTGGTTGCTCTATCTCAAAAAAAGATATATTTGAATTGGAAAAGGTACAGAGAAGGGGGAAAAAAACGATTAAG
The DNA here is from genome assembly GCF_002925995.2 of Terrapene triunguis. Taxonomy (NCBI): domain Eukaryota; kingdom Metazoa; phylum Chordata; order Testudines; family Emydidae; genus Terrapene; species Terrapene triunguis. The sequence goes on along the minus strand of NW_020664753.1, from coordinate 1,587,626 downwards.
GGTATGGAACAGCTTCCATATGAGGAGAGATTAAGAAGACTGGGACTTTTTAGCTTGAAAAAGAAATGACTAAGAGAGGGATTATGATAGATGCCTATAAAATCATGAATGGAATGGAGAAAGTGAATAAAGAAGTGTTATTTACTCTTTCACATAACACAAGAACCAGTGCAATTAATAGGCAGCAGGTTTAAAACAAAAGGAACTACTTCTTCATACAATGCACAGTCAACCTGTGGAACTCATTGCCAGGGGATGTTATGAAGGCCAAAACTATAATGGAGTTCGCAAAAGAATTAGATAAGTTCATGGAGGATAGGTCCACTAACAACTATTAGCCAATATGGTCATGGATGCAACCCCATACTCTGTGTCCTGCTAGCCTCTGACTGGCAGAAGTTGGGAGTGGATAACGGGATGGATCACTCTGATTGCCTGTTCTGTTCATTCCCTCTGAAGCACCTGGCATTGGTCACTGTTGGAAGACAGGCTACTGTGCTAGCTGGACCATTGGTCTGACCCAGTACAGTTGTTATTATGCACGTGTATGATCTAAGACACCCACTGCATTGACACATTCCACCACCGAGTCAGTTGAAGTCCAGAAAGAGCTTTGCCTCTGAAAATCCCTTACCCCAACATACAACTGTTAAAAGCAAGAGTAACAAAATGGCAAGAAATGACAGTGATCCTAGAGACCTTGGCTCCTTCAGAACAACTGTCCCCAGGCACGGACCTTAAACAAAACTACTGGTATACTCTAAATGAGTGAGAGCTGGGGTGGCAAAGACTGGGGACAATATGATCAGGTGGAAGCTGAGGAATAATCCCAAATGTGAATGTGGACAGCCAAGGCAAACACCTCCTCATGCAGTACCCACTGTCAATATCCTATATTCTCGTGGGGGCCCCTGTGGGGCCCGGGGCCTGGGGCAAATTGCCCCACTTGCTTCTCTCCCCCCCCCCCCCCCCCGGGCGGCCCTGGAGATACCTGATAACACAAGGCTTTGGCTGCGGTGTTGGAGCAACAAGCTATGATGACGATCAAGAACCTCGTTCTCTGAACTGAATGCAAGTCTCATTTGACATTGCAGACTCTAGTACAGAATACTGCAGTGTCTCTCCTCAGCAACACAGGCTACTCGCAAGCACATCACACTTGTCCTCTACTCTCTCACTGGCTTCCCAAAGAACAGCGAGTCAAGTTCAAGGTCTCAGTCCATATCTTCAAAGCTTCTCATCAAGGGTGGACCTACAACAATGATCTAGAACAGTGTTTCCCAAACTTTTCATGGTCGGGCCCCCCCTTTACCCCTGTCCATACCCCCCACCCTGAGGAACCCCAAGGTAGCAGTTCAGGAATATAATGACTTGTTCAATTATCTTCTGCCTTCTATTCAGTGACTTTAGTTTTATGGCATCTGGGTAATATATAGATCATGTGAAATATGCTGTGTGATACATCACAGCAGCCAAGGAAGCATTTAGCCCAAACACCATTATCGAGATAGGTACACCTGTCCAATAATTTATCAGAGAATTTAAACATGAAATTATGTCACAGTTGTAGGCTTCACACCAGCCTGTAATATAGAACTACACAGCCTTCTCTATCCATTCAGAGTCACACAAATGGAAGAGATCAATTAGCAGTAATACATTAAACAAAAAGCGGTAAATTTAGTGGAGAGTCCAGCCTGACCATTGCTGGGACTGAAGGTCTGCATTCATTCACATCCAGAAGTTATGCCACCCTGCCCCATAACATGTCACAACACTCTTCTGGAGGGATCCCAGCTAGGGCTGAGAAGATAGCTTGGTCTCTATGTCAACTTTGCAGACTGCTCGTTAGTCCTGAGTGCACAGAAGGAGTGCACAAAGTCCCTGTTTTAGGTGCTTAAGTCCCAGTTTGGGAACACTGCAATGCATAAAACCCTGTAGGCAGCTAAACTCACTTAGCAGCTAAGTTTTTGCAGTAAAAGTTTGCCAGGTGTCTATATTTCTGCCTTTGGGCCTGTGTATTGCTGCCTCCCTCTAGGGCAACCCAATTCCTATCTCCTGCCTAACCTCTAGAGCAATTCACAAGGATTTCCTAGACACTCACTGTCACAACACCTAACTCCTTTTGTGCATTCAGGCCTTAGTGCCTGCAGCGACTGTTGACTTTGATGTGGACACTTGTTCCCTGGAAATTGGGTTGAAAACCATTCAAATCTTTCAATAATGGTCACTGAAGAACGTTGATAGTGAAATGGCTCTCTACAAAGCTTCTCATCAACGGTGGACCTGCACCAATGATCTAGAACAGTGTTCCCCAAACTTTTCATGGTCTTGCCCCCCTTTACCCCTGTCCATACCCCCCACCCTGAGGAACCAGGGCCGGGAGAGGGGCCATGGCTCCTGGGGGCAGGGGGGGGAGGCACGAGGCTGGGGCCAGGAACGGAGCCCCGGCTGGGGCCGAGAGTGGATCTGAGGGCAGAGCGGGGCTGGACGGCACTCCCACCCCATCCCCTTTGGGAGCAGGGCCTGGGCCAGCCCCTACATGTTCCTCCACACACACCCCAGGGGGGCATGCCCCACAGTTTGGGGACCTCTGACCTAGAAGTGAGAGGAGCTGCATTTCCTGTGTCTCAGACTATGTCAGAATAGACTTCCTGCCAGGAAGCATCAGTGTGACAGGGTGCACTCCCCTCACGTGAGCACTTCCTGTTGGCCAGGTATGAACCTGAACTCTTTGCTCTTCTGGTGCCCCCTGCTGGCTGTTGCCCTTATCAGACAGGTCTTCAGTGGCTCAGCCCTCTGGCCAAGTCACACACAGTCAACATGTGAACGAACAAACCCCCTCCAGGGTAATGAATTGTTTAAACTCCAAGCTCCTATCTTGGGCTTTTAAGGCAGTGTCTTATCCCCTCCTTGGGGCTTAAGCCACTTCCCTAGTGGCTGGTGGGGGGACCCAGGCCTGCCTTCGACTCTGGGTCCCAACCCAGCGATCCTACAAATAGCAGGCCCCTGTTGCTTCCTTTAACTCCATTGCTGCTGTTATTCCCTGGGCTGCTTCCCACCTTGCCCCTTCCTCTTCACCCATACCGCAGGGTTCTCTGTCTGCTCCCTGCTTGAGCAGAGTTTCTCCCAGGCCTCCTCGCCTGGAGAGTCTCAGGCTAGGTCTACACTACCCGACTGAATCGGCGGGTAGAAATCGACCTCTCAGGGATCGAATTATCGCGTCTCATCGGGACGCGACAATCGATCCCCAAATCGACGCTCTTACTCCACCAGCGGAGGTGGGAGTAAGCGCCGTCGACGGGAAGCCGTGGAGGTCGATTTTGCCACCGTCCTTACAGCGGGATAAGTCGGCTGCGATACCCCCCCTGTAGTGAAGACGTAGCCTCACGGACCCTTCAGTCCTTCCTCACTCTTCTGGTCCCAGCCAGCAATTGACCTGCTCAGGCCCTACAGTGCCTTTAAAGGGAACCTACTGTGCTCTGATAGGCTGCTTCCCTGCAGCCTTTGTAGGCAGGCCTGGAGGACCCACCTTCACTGCTCCTTTTCCCAGGGCAGGATGTGGCAGGACCAGAAGGCCTGAAAGAGCCTGGTACACACTATCACAATCAGTAAAAGGTGCTTAGCCAGCAACACACAGCGACACAGATACTGTAACAACAAGAGAGATTTGAAAAGAAAACTATACTGAGTACATATCGTCCACCACACAAATAGTCACCACAGTTTTCCAGCAGGATACAATTTTGAAGTTGAGCATGTTCCCAATATGTCCTTTGGACATCTGCACAGTGACTAATTATCTACTACTCTGTATCCCTGGCAAGTCTAGCCCCAGAGCTGTTCAGCAAATATCAAATTAGAACTTCCTGAGCACTAGTTTGTAGTACCAGAGTGTCTTGGAAAGCTGTCTCCGGCATACATCTGTTGTCCTACAAGGGAACTCAATCATCTGATCTTCACTTTCCTGATTAACTAAGCAGACGTGCTTCAGTTAGCTTTATTAAGTCATTTTCTCTCACTCCCCCAAATAATCACCAGCTGGTTCTCTTCTCCTGCTTAAGTTCCTTAACATTCTTCTCTCACCATCCTCTCCCTGACGTCCTTTCTTCCTTGCCTCTGGCCACCTCCCCTAGCACAGGCACACTCCCATGAGCCACCTCAGGACTCCCTTTCACTCCCCCAACATTCCTTTTAGGAGAACTCCCTAATTAACTTGTATTGTTTGGCGAGGCTCCCTTCTCTGTTAATCACTAGCATTGCAAGCTTGCTTTATGCCTTTACTTTGCAGGAGCAATGGATGCCTACAGAGCAGGAAAAACACATCATTTACTGACACAGTACTTGGCTAGCACCGATACTACAGGAAGAAATCAGTCTGAGATGCTGATGCTCCTAAATCTTACTTGGGTGCCAGAACTGTCCTTAGCAGGACTTGGAACTTCTCTAGCACCTTTCACACCATGATCTCAAAGTGCTTTCCAAACAAATGAAGTCTCCCAATCCCCTAGGACAGTGGTCTGCAAACTGCAATGTGCGCCCCCGTAGGATGTTCAGGGGGGCACAGCAGGGCATGGGCCGGTGTGGCAGGGCCCGGGCCAGCCCCCACAACGGGGCAGGAAGGGAGCGCCACCCATTCCCGCTCTGCTCCCAGTACTGCTCTCACACTGGCCCCAGCCACAGCCCTGCTGCAGCCCTCAGCCCCTGGTCTTGGCTCCCGACCCCTGCTCTCAGCTCCTGATCCTGGCCCCAGCTGCAACATTACACACCCAAGCGACGTAAGTTACACCAACAGAAGTCCTTCTGCCACTGACATAGCTACTGCCACGTGTGGAGGTGGTTTTATTATGTCGACAGGAGAGCTCTCTCCCATCGGCTTAGAGAGGCTACATGAGCGATCTTACAGCACTGTAAGCTCACTAGTGTAGACATGGCCTCAGTCATCCAGGATTGCAAAATACTGTAACATGTTTCAGTGGGGTAGCCATGTTAGTCTGTATCAGCAAAAACAATAAGGAGTCTTTGTGGCACCTTAGAGACTAACAAATTTATTTGGGCATAGCCCACAAAAGCTTATGCTCAAATAAAATTGTTAATCTCTAAGGTGCCACAAGGACGCCTCGTTGTTTTTACTGTAAAATGTATTATTGCAGTCTCCGAGGTGGACAATTATTAATTCCCTCATCTGTAAAATAGGGATAACTGATACACAGAAAAGATAAGGTCTAGATTTGAAAGGTATTTTTGCAACTCCTAAGATGACATAGGAGCCCAAGGGCTAGGTTTGTAGAAGTATTTAAACAACAAACTTAGTGAGGGCTTGCAACACTGAGCCGAGCAATGCTTAAATATCTTTACAAATCTGGGCCTAAGTGACTTGGTTGTGATCACACAGTGATGCAGCGCCAGAGCCAGGAACCCAGGAGTCCTGACTACAAGCACCCTTCTTTAATCACAACACACATTGCCTTCCAGAAGAACTCAAGTGGCACCCAAAAATAGAAAAAAGAAGCACTTTTTAAGACAGCACAGTGTAGACTCCCAGCACATCTTGTCCCCTTAAGGTATCTTGAATCTGTATAATCCATCCCAGAAATCAAGCCAGAACAATTTTTGCAAGGTTATTGCTGCACGTCGTGTGCTCTCTGGCCATGGACACCACCTGAGCCATCCCTCAACTAGTTAAGATCATATCACTGTTAGCAAGAACCTGAAACTCTGAGCTCCCAACAATGAAGAGCTGGACTGGGAGAAGTCAAAAGCCATCTTGAACTGTGACCACAAACTAAACCTAGTCATACCTGGTCAGTACTAGGATGGAGACCTCCAAGTAACACAGAAGATAACAAATACAAGGATTCACACACACAAATCTGTGACAGAGTAAATGATTCCGGCCTGTGTTTTGCAGGGAACAGCATGATTGAGGTGTAAAGAACTGAAGCATAAATGGGTTGTTCACAGCTCTTTACACAACGGCATATCCATGTGGGCTTAAGGCTTAAGGCCCTTTGACAGCATGACCATCTATCATGGCTTTTCATCAGCCAGTCTGCAGACAACAACTAGAGTGCTGAGTGTGAGAGTCTCGTGGGGTGAAAGGCACCAGTCTGTTTTGTGTCTGTGGGAGGGATGGTGACCCCAAAGGGGCCTGCCCCTGGAGGAGAGAGATTTCCTGTTATAGATATTGTTCCTTGGAGCCCAACTTCAATGGCTCTAGAATTCCAGGCATGGAATAAACAACAAGAACCAGTGAACTGCTAGAGAGCCTGTTCTCATGCAAAATATTACTGCTGGGACATAGTCCAGGTTTCGTGCCTCACCTTCAAAGTTCTCCATGGGTCTGGGCTAGATTACCTAAAGGGGAAACGGTCTCACTCTGCATGATTGCAGCTACCCAGGAGAGCTGCCATCCTCTAGAACTGTCAGCCCCAAGAGCAAAGTTCCTGTGTGAAGGACACAGAGCTTTCTTAGTGACCAGCTCCTGAATCTGGAACTCACTCCCAGAAGAGAGGAGGCTGTGTGTCAACAGAAAGGGTGGTGCAGTGGTGAGGGTACTAATCTGGGACTTGGGAGATCTAGGTTCAATTCCCTGCTCTGCTACTAGGGTGACCAGACATCCCGATTTTATCGGGACTGTCCCGATATTTGCTTCTTTGTCCCGCGTCCCGACCAAACATTGGTCGGGACACTGGACAAACAAGAAATTTTGCCCTCCCCTCTGGCACTCGCGCCCCCCCCCCCCCCCCCCGCCCCAGCTCCGCCCCCTCCTTCCCCCATTGGCTCCCTCTCCAAATCCCTGCCCTGGCCCCGCCTCTTCCCCAACCACGACTCCTTCCTGGCGGGAGGGAGACTAGGCGCGGGGGACGTGCGCCGCATGTGGCCGGGGCGGTGGGAGGCGCGTCCCGCCGGGAAGGAACCGCAGCCG
>NW_020664753.1:1520220-1580598 GCF_002925995.2 Terrapene triunguis | reverse complement strand
TGCATCCCGATATTTTATAGTGCTGATCCGGTCATCCTATCTGCTACAGACTCCCTATGTGACCTTAGTCAAGTCACTTAATCTCTCTGGGCCTCAGTTCCCCAGCTGTATAATGGGGCTAATACCCCTGCCTCAGAGTGAGGATAAAAATATTATTGCGTATGATGCATTGCAATTATGTAGTACCAGGGCCTGATAAGTACCTACACTACCTAGAGAGATGAACATTAGCCATTTCAGAGCACGACACAAACCCCGCTTCTCTGACCTATGTTCCTGCAAGAAGTGGACAAATCCAGCTGACTTCTGGGAAGAGAGAGAGAATGTCTGTCTTCGTATTCACTTTTTAATCTTGGAAGATGCTCAGACACTATGAGGCTAGGCACCAAATAAGAATCTAGAGAGAGAGAGGTCAGCACAGGAGAAGGGCTAGGGATTGATAGCAATGAAAAATAAGAGCAGAAAAAATACAGACTATATGGACAATACTAAGTTAATTATCTCTAAATCAAGACTTTCATGAGACATCAGCAGCTGTTTAACAGCCCCATCAGATCCAGATGTTTAACGGAAGAACCCCTTGACAATTACAACTTGTGCTGGGAGCCCTTTCATTAAAGATAATTCAGATGACAGATATTTACTGTGGTTTCTGAACTGTGATCAATGCATATTTTTATTGAAACCAGATAGCTCAGATTAGTCCATAATAAATAAGAACACACTATTCCATGTAATTGGACTTCCTCGTCAGGAAAGCTGCAGGGTAGAAAACTAAAGTTTCACCTGGGAAACTTAAAAACCTTAGTGATACAGTAGGAGGGCTGCTCCATATCCAGGCAATACTGAGAAGTCTGGGAACACTTAGGCCTGGTCTACACTACGAGTTTAGGTCGACTTTAGCCGCGTTAAATCGAATTAAGCCTGGACACGTTCACACGACGAAGCCCTTTCTTTCGACTTAAAGGGCCCTTTAAACCGGTTTCTTTACTCCACCTCCGACGAGGGGATTAGCGATAAAATCGGCCTTAGGGGGTCGGAATTGGGTTAGTGTGGAAGGAATTCGACGTTATTGGCCTCCGGGAGCTATCCCACAGTGCTTCATTGTGACCGCTCTGGACAGCACTCTCAACTCAGATGCACTGGCCAGGTAGACAGGAAAAGCCCCGCGAACGTTTGAATTTCATTTCCTGTTTGCTCAGCGTGGAGAGCACAGGTGACCACACAGAGCTCATCACCACAGGTAACCGTGATGGAGTCCCAGGATCGCAAAAGAACTCCAGCATGGACAGAACGGGAGGTACGGGATCTGCTCGCCATATGGGGAGATGAATCAGTGCTGGCTGAACTCCGAAGCAGTAAACGAAATGGCAAAATATTAGAAAAGGTCTCCAAGGCCATGAAGGACAGAGGCCATAACAGGGACGCACAGCAGTGCCGCATGAAAATTAAGGAGCTAAGGCAAGCCTACCACAAAGCCAGAGAAGCAAACGGAAGGTCCGGGGCTGAGCCGCAAACATGCCGCTTCTACGCGGAGCTGCATGCCATTCTAGGGGGTGCAGCCACCACTACCCCAACCGTGTGCTATGAGTCCCTCACTGGAGAAACACACAGGGAAGCGGGTTCGGGGTACGAGGAAGATGAGGATGAAGATAATGTAAATAGCTCACAGCAGCAAGGAAGTGGAGAAACCTGTTTCCCCAACAGCCAGGATATGTTTATCACCCTGGACCTGGAACCAGTAACCCCCGAACTCACCCAAGGCGTGCTCCCAGACCCTGAGAGCACACAGGGGACCTCTGGTGAGTGTACCTTTGTAAATATTACACATGGTTTAAAAGCAAGCGTGTTTAATGATTAATGATTAATTTGCCCTGGCAATCGCGGCCAGTACAGCTACTGGAAAAGTCTGTTAACGTGTATGGGGATGGAGCGGAAATCCTCCAGGGACATCTCCAGAAAGCTCTCCTTCATGTACTCCCAAAGCCTTTGCAAAAGGTTTCTGGGGAGGGCTGCCTTATCCCGTCCGCCATGGTAGGACACTTTACCACGCCAGGCCAGTAGCACGTAGTCTGGAATCATTGCATAACAAAGCATGGCAGCGTATGGTCCCGGTGTTTGCTGGCATGCAGACAACATCCATTCCTTATCGCTCTTTGTTATCCTCAGGAGAGTGATATCATTCATGGTCACCTGGTTGAAATGGGGCAATTTTATTAAGGGGACATTCAGAGGTGCCCCTTCCTGCTCTGCTGAACAGAAATATTCCCCGCTGTTACCCACGCGGTGGGGGGGAGGGGTGAAGTGATCATCCCAGAGAATTGGGTGTGTGGGGGAGGGGAATTAGTTGGGTTTGTGCTGCATGTTAACCCTGAAACCGCAGCCCCTCCTTTTACATTGCAAACCCATTTTAAATGGCCAACCCAACGGGTGCTTGGTATGGTTAATGAGAGCAGTACTGTTTGAAACCATCCCCACATGTTAAGAAGGTTAAAAAAGCCAAAAGACTGTGTCTTACCATGGCTGCCTGCAAGCTGAAATCTGTGGCCTGGCACTGCGTGAGTTATCTCTCACACCAAACCGGCAGGCCCTCAATATAAGAGGAAAAATGCGACCTTGTAACGAAAGCACATGTGCTGTGTAATGTGAACAGCAAAATTTAACGTGAAAGAGTGTACCCATTGTTCTCTAAAATGTGTCTTTTTTAACCACCTCTCCCTTCTCCTCCACCAGCTGCAAATCTTTCTCCTTCACAGAGGCTAGTGAAGATTCGAAAGCGAAAGCAAAGGACGCGTGATGAAATGTTTACAGAACTACAGACTGCCTCCCATGCTGACAGAGCACAGCAGAATGCGTGGAGGCAGTCAATGACTGATTATAGAAAAACCCAATATGAGCGAGAGGAGAGGTGGAGTGCTGAATCGCGGGCTGAAGATGATAAGTGGCATCAGCTTGCACACAGAAGGCAAGAGTCGATGCTCCGGCTGCTGGAGCATCAAACTGATATGCTCCAGCGTATGGTTGAGCTGCAGGAAAGGCAGCAGGAGCAGAGACCGCCGCTACAGCCCCTGTGTAACCAACAGCCCTCCTCCCCAAGTCCCATTGCCTCCTCACCCAGACGCCCAAGAACACGGTGGGGGGCCTCCGGCCACCCAGTCACTCCACCCCAGATGATTTCCCGAGCAATAAGTGTTAAAGTTTTAAAGTTTTAAACTGCAGTGTGTCCTTTTCCTTCCCTCCTCCCCCACCCATCCCGGGCTACCTTTGCAATTATCCCCCTAGTTGTGTGATGAATTAATAAAGAATGCATGAATGTGAAGTAACAATGACTTTATTGCCTCTGCAAGTGGTGCTCGAAGGGGGGAGGGTAGGGGAGGGTGGGGTGGTTGGTTTACAGGGAAGTAGAGTTAACCGGGTGGGGGGGGGGCGGAGATTTCATCGAGGAGAAACAAACAGAAGTTTCACACCGTAGCCTGGCCAGTCACAAAACTCGTTTTCAAAGCTTCTCTGATGCGCACCGCGCCATGCTGTGCTCCTCTAACCGCCCTGGTGTCTGGCTGCGCGTAATCAGCGGCCAGGCGATTTGCCTCAACCTCCCACCCCGCCATAAATGTCTCCCCCTTACTCTCACAGATATTGTGGAGCGCACAGCAAGTAGCAATAACAATGGGGATATTCTTTTCGCTAAGGTCTGAGCGAGTCAGTAAGCTGCGCCAGCGCGCTTTTAAACGTCCAAATGCACATTCTACCACCATTCAGCACTTGCTCAGCCTGTAGTTGAACAGGTCCTGACTCCTGTCCAGGCTGCCTGTGTACGGCTTCATGAGCCATGGCATTAAGGGGTAGGCTGGGTCCCCAAGGATCACGATAGGCATTTCAACATCCCCAACAGTTATTTTCTGGTCCGGGAAGAAAGTCCCTTCCTCCAGCTTTCTAAACAGAACAGAGTGCCTGAAGACGCGAGCATCATGTACCCTTCCCGGCCATCCCACGTTGATGTTGGTGAAACGTCCCTTGTGATCCACCAGGGCTTGCAGCAGCATTGAAAAGTACCCCTTGCGGTTTATGTACTCGGTGGCTTGGTGCTCCGGTGCCAAGATAGGGATATGGGTTCCGTCTATCGCCCCACCACAGTTTGGGAATCCCATTGCAGCAAAGCCATCCACTATGGCCTGCACGTTTCCCAGAGTCACTATCCTTGATATCACCAGGTCTCTCATTGCCCTGGCAACTTGGATCACAGCAGCCCCCACAGTAGATTTGCCCACTCCAAATTGATTCCCGACTGACCGGTAGCTGTCTGGCATTGCAAGCTTCCACAGGGCTATCGCCACTCGCTTCTCAACTTTGAGGGCTGCTCTCATCCTGGTATTCTGGCGCTTCAGGGCAGGGGAAAGCAAGTCACAAAGTTCCATGAAAGTGCCCTTACGCATGCGAAAGTTTTGCAGCCACTGGGAATCGTCCCACACCTGCAGCACGATGTGGTCCCACCAGTCTGTGCTTGTTTCCTGGGCCCAGAATCAGCGTTCCACGGCATCAACCTGCCCCAGGAACACCATGATTTCCACATTGCTGGGGCCTGTGCCTTGTGAGAGGTCTATGTCCATGTCCATGTCCATTTCCTCATCACTCTCGTGGCCGCGCTGCAATCGCCTCCTCGGCTGGTCCTGGTTTTGCTTTGGCATGTCCTGGCTCTGCATATACTCCAGGACAATGCGCGTGGTGTTCATAGTGCTCATAATTGCCACGGTGATCTGAGCGGGCTCCACGATCCCAGTGCTAGCTATGGCGTCTGGTCTGAAAAAAGGCGCGAAACTAGTATCTGACGGACCAGGGGAAGGAGGGAGGGAGGGAGGGAGGGGCGGGCGAGTGACGACATGGCGTACAGGTACAGGGAATTAAAATCAAGAAAGGTGGCTGTGCATCAGGGAGAAACACAAACAACTGTCACACAGAATGGCCCCCCCCAAAGATTGAACTCAAAAGCCTGGGTTTAGCAGGCCGTTGATTTCACGGAGGGAGGGGGGAAGGAAATGAATACAGAACAAATCTATTTTTTACATCTTAAGACGACGGTGCAGCATGACTGATAGCCCTCGGCATTTTCTGGGTGCTTGGCAGCAAATACTGGGCGCTTGGCAGTTAGCCTTCAGGCCTATTGCACGATCTGCTGCTCAGGGAAGACTCTGCTAACGTGCGATGAGCCAACAGGGCGCTTGGCAGAAAATGGCATACTACAACTGATAACCATCATCATCAAGACAGTTCCATAGGACTGAGCATGTCTGCCCAGGTGCCCATGATCGACAGCCACTGCTGTACGATGAGGACGGTTACCAGTCGTAATAAACCATCTACTGCCAAAAGGCAAAAGGCAAGGGGCTGGTGCAATGCAGCCCCACGGCTGCCAGCCCCACGGCTGCCGGCACCCAGATTGCCAATGAAGGCTACCAGTCATGCTGCACCGTCTACCGCCAAAAGGCAGTTAGCTGCTGCTGCTGTGTAGCAATGCAGTCCCACGTCTGCCGGCACCCAGATGACATATGGTGACGGTGAGCTGAGCTGAGCGGGCTCCATGCTTGCCGTGGTATGTTGTCTGCACAGGTAACCCAGGTAAAAAGGTGCGAATCTATTGTCTGCCGTTGCTCTGACGGAGGGGGAGGGGCCTGACGACATGTACCCAGAACCCCTCGCGACACTGTTTTGCATCATTCGGGCATTGGGATCTCAACCCAGAATTCCAATGGGCGGTGGAGACTGCGGGAACTGTGGGATAGCTACCCATAAGTGCAATGCTCCGGAAGTCGACGCTAGCCTCAGTACTGTGGACGCGGTCCACCGACTAGAGCACTTAGAGCATTTTATGTGGGGACACACACAATCGGCTGTATACAACCGATTTCTATAAAACCGGCTTCTATTAATTCGATCTAATTTCGTAGTGTAGACATACCCTTAGTGGGCAAGGCAAGAAACCCAAGGGTGCTAGATTAGGTTTGTCTGACCTGCAGCACTCTTTGCGGTGCTGGCGAGCCATGCAGAGGGTGCTGCTGTGCTTTCCGGAATCCCATCCCAGAGCTTCATCCTGAAGGTGATACTGCCTCTACATCTGAGGGGGGCTTAAGGGGCACAGTTTAGATCCGGATTTCTAACAGCCCCAAGTTTGGAGGAGTAAAAGGAAATACTTTTTCATGCAACAGGGAATTAGCCTGTGAGAATCACTGACACAGGAAGTTCTTAGGCCAAGAATTTAGCAAAATGGATACCCAGAATATCCATCATTATAATCATTACACATAAGAATTTTGGAAGAGATATTAAACCTCATGCTTCAGGGCTTAAACCAACTGTTAGAGACCAGAGTGACATCCATTTGGGGGGGCAGATTATCTCACAACTACTACTGCAGGGTTTCTGGCACCTTCCTCTGAAGCAGCTGGTGCTGGGCACTGCTGGAGACAGGCTACTGGACTAGAAGGGCCTCAGGTCTGATTGCCTCTGGCCATTCCTATGTTCCAGATCAGATCATAGGCGCCAACTTTCTCTGCCGCCGGTGGGTGCCCGCGCCCCCCGCCCTTTTCCCCACCCCTGACCCCACCCTAACTCCACCCCATCCCCGCCCCTGGCCCCACCCCCATTCCAACCCCATCCCCAAAGTCCCGTCCTAACTCCGCCCCGTCCCTGCCTCTATTGGATCCCTTCCACAAATCCCCGCCCCTTCCCCACATTCCCCCTTCTTTCCCCTTCCTCCCTGCCCCGCAAATCAGCTGTTTCGCGGTGCAAGCGCTGGGAGGGAGGAAGGGAGGGGGGAGAAGCAGGATGCGGTGGCGCGCTCGCGGAGGAGGCGGAGGCGAGCTGGAGCAGGGGGGCGGGGCTGGGCCACGGGGAGCTGCCGGTGGGTGCTGAGCACCCACCAATTTTTTTCCGTGGGTGCTCCGGCGCTGGAGCACACATGGAGTCGGCGCCTATGGATCAGATCCATTGTGCCCGTCTCCTCCACTGGCTCCCACCCCAGCATGCATCCAATTTACAACTGCAGCCCCCTCTGTGGATGTGCTTCCTCCTACCTCCCATTGCTGTGGCTTAGTTCCTTTCCTCTTGGCCTCATCTCTTCGTGTGTGTGTGTGGGGGGGGGTGTCTCTCCAGCTGGAACTCCAATCTGTCTGTCCCTCAGAGCCACTTCTTACTAGTCTCCCCTCCTGCCCCATGCAGGCAGCGACACTCTGCAATGATGCCCTGTTGTGCCAATTGCCTTGGGTCTGGTCAGAGGCCCGAAGAGCATTAGTTACTCAGCAGATCGCTGAGGGAGTGGAGCTAACATGGTGATCTGCTTTGTTAGTGAGGAATTGCCCAGAATTCCCTGGGAGCTCTGGATCCAGGGTCACCACCCCACGAAGCCCCAGTAGTGCCTCCTAGCTATGCTAGCGCTCTTACTGTTGAGCCTTCACAGCACTAGGAGTAACCAGAAAGGGCTCAGAGAGAGGTCTCAAAATGGAAGACTGGTCACACCCGTAGCTCTGGGGCCAGGGCCGATGCACCGTATCACAGCGTGGCCTTACCTGCGGCTTGGTTTCCTCCTCATCTTTATAGTAGAAGAGCTGGTCTCCACGCAGCACAAACCACCGTTGCTGCCAGTTCTTCATGATGCTCCTCTGCTTCTTCAGCCAGCCAGATTTCAGCACTCGGTCCTGCGGGCTAGGGGACGACGGCCTGGAGGGCAGCCCGGTCTGCTCACCCATCACCAAGCTCTTTGACCGGGCTGAAACACAAGCACACACTGCGTGAAACCGAAGCACCAAACACGGGAGGAGACGCCATTTTGAGTATGAAGAGAACATTTTAAATTCAGCCCATTTGTCCAACTGTTTGGGCCTGGCTTCCTGGGCAGGGATGCCCCCTTGATGCCCTGCCCCCACTACATTCCTCTCCATGCTCCATCCTCCTAGCAGGGTTGCTTCTCCTCCACAGCTCTCTTTGCCTTGAGAGAACCACCTGCTTTTCAGGAGGCTATCCCTGAGTTGATACTATTCAGACACATCCCTATTACCAGCTCTAATGGTATTGCACATGCTAGGGACCTTCCAGGCACTAGCTAACTCCCCTACGTTGGCACCACTGCTCATTTTATTTCTTACAGAAGCAGGTCACGTCCCGTCTCAGTGAAAGGGGAGTGATGGCCCTGGCTCCCCTCCTGTGGGGTTGGGAGGCTCAGTCACTAAAGGTGTATAAAGCGCTTTGAGGGGTTTGAAGCAGAGGGGTAACAGAAGTAGAACGAGGTGGAATTAAAAGAGAAATCTAGGCTGGATCTCAGAAAAAACCTTCCTGACAGGGAGATCTATCAGAGTGGAACAGTCCCCCACAGGAACTGGTAGGAGTCTCATAGCTCAGGCCATTTAAAACCAGACTGGACTACCAGATACCATAATATACTGCACAGTGCAATCTGGTGCCCAGGGGTCTTCTCCATTTCTACTCCCTCTGTTTTTTACGAAGTGCAGAGCAATAGCAATTATTATTCACTACTCATCTCATTTTCCTGCCTTAGTACTAACCTGAGTCCATTCCTTCCCATTTCCACATGGTGCTCTTCCAGCTATAGAAGCCACTTGTGTTTCTCAGCAGCAGCCTTTTTCTGAATGGAGTATTGAGACTGCGTACAGTGTATATAACCTATTCTAGTCTGCCAGCAGCCAGGGGGGGTGAGGTAATATCTTTTATCAGACCCACTTCTTCTGTTGGTGAGAGAGGCAAGCTTTTGAGCTTACATGAAGAACTGTGTGTGGCTTGCAGGGGTGGCAGGTATACCAAACAGGATGCAGCACACTTCCACAGGCTGTCCCGCCACCTTTGACGTGCCGCTGCTGAAAAAGTGCTGGAGCCATGGCCCAGACCATGCTCTGCCCTGTGGCCCTCTTCCTGTCCCCACTCCTCCCCTACCCCCAAGGCCTCCCCCACCTGCATCTCTCCACCCCGGTGGGCAGGGTAAGGGCCTCTGGGGAGGGGGCGAAGAGTAGAGTCCTGTGCAGATACAAAATTTATATCCGCGGATGCAGATATCTGCAGCGCTGCCAGGCTCTACCAGGAACCGCAGCGGCAAAAGAAGCAGCATATTTGGCCGCTGCTCCCAGGAGCCAGCGCCCCATGCTGGCAGCTCCTCCAGTGTGGCTGTACCACCCCCTTCAGCGTGGCTGTACCACCTCCAGCCCTGCCCACTGAGGCGGGCACTAGGCTCACCAGCAACAGTCCTGGTCACGCTATTGTGTGCAAGTGGCTCGCACACTCCTGGATGGGAGACGCAGACCGCTGTGTGGAAGGGACTCCTATCTGGGAGCATGCGAGACGCTTGTGCACACTAGCATGACCAGGGACAGTTTCCAGGGAGGCTGGTGCCTGTCCCGGTGAGCAGGGCTGGTGGCAGTACAGCCACGGCCAAGGAGCTGCTGGCACGAGGTGCTGGCTTCTGGGACTGTCAGCCCGACATGCTGCTGCTTTTGCTGCTGTGGTTCCCAGTAGAGCCCTCAGCTCTGTGGATATAAATTTTGTATCTGCTCAGGACTCTAGCGAAGAGACACAAGTGGTGAGTGGGAGGCGCCTTGCAGGAGGGGGCGGAGCCTCAGAAGGGAGAAGGCCAAGTGGGGGCAGGTGTCAGGGGTGGCACCAAGGGGGGAGCATGGGTGGGGCCTCCAGGGAAAGAGGCCGAGCAAGGGCAGGCCTCAGGGCGGAGCAGGGGGTGTGGCCCCCCAATTCTAGGGAGCTTCTGGTGCTCAGACACAGCCACCTCAAAGGCAGAAGTCACGCACCGTCCATGGTGGCTCGAAAGCTTGTCTCTCTCACCAACAGAAGCTGGTCCAATAAAAGATACTACCTCACCCACCTAGTCTCTCTGATATCCTGGGACCGGCACAACTACAGACTGCAAATACCAGAGGCCATGCAGTTTTAGGTGCTTCCTGTACAGTTACCATATACCCAACCAGCCTTGTCCTCTAAAGGGCGAGCTGTGCTGTCACACAAATTTCTAGAGGTGGCCAGGGTGCACATAAAATGGTGGCCGGCCAGTCGGGAGAAGAAGTGTTCTGATAGACAACTGTGCTTTTCTTCACGTTCCCAGATGCATAGGTGCTCTGACAGGAAACCACTAGAGGCTATTTCAGCAGAGAAATCTGTGTGTGATCTTACTGGCTACTGAACGTGGCAGTTA
The DNA here is from genome assembly GCF_002925995.2 of Terrapene triunguis. NCBI lineage: Eukaryota > Metazoa > Chordata > Testudines > Emydidae > Terrapene > Terrapene triunguis. The sequence goes on along the minus strand of NW_020664753.1, from coordinate 1,570,397 downwards.
ATCAGCCACAGACTGTGTCCTTGGCCGTGAGAACAGAGCAAAGATGCCATGAGGTGACTTCTGACATCCCCTCTGCCTTATTTGACTGATGTACCGCACTGGATCTCAGAAGATCACGGTCACTCTGGAGTGGGGAGGCACTTAGCATTGAGACTGTATCAATGCTTAAGTGATACAGTGATACAGAATCAATGCCGGCTACTCTTGCCATGTCTCAATTGTTCGAAGTAGAGCATCTGCCTCTGCTGTAATCACTTGTGGCTCTCTGGGCTGCTTGCTGCGCCTCTACCATGATGCCACATGGTGTGGGACTGCCTGGACGCCACCTCCAGAGAAAAGAGGAAGTGGAGGTGGCCAGAATTTTGTTGGCCACTTTGTACATGGCCCTGCAAGCTGCACAGCACCTTCTTCTGTGTGGCTAGCGGGCGATTGGGCAGGAAGGGCTCCGAACTTCACCCCAGCAGGTCCTGGACTTCTCTATTTTTTTCATGCAGTTCCTCAGTGTAATGCACTGTTAATGAACATGTTGTTCTCCATGGTAAAGCCGGTCACTGCCTCCACCCAGTAGCCAGCCCACTGCCTGTAGCTTATCATTGGAGGTATAGAACGACAGCACTTTTAGCAGGCTTTCATGGCAGAACTGCTGTTGGGTCTCTGCCCTACAGGGTCATTAGCTGAGGGGTTGCCTCATTATCCTTTACTAGAAAGCTCTGTGATTGACAGCATCCCTTACTCATGTAGCAATAGGGAGCTTTTCCACTAGCTCAGGAACCTGCTCATCTCGTGTACATTGGCCCAGCAGGTGGCCATTTTGCATTCTGCTCAGTCCCCAGTTTTGCAAGGGGAAGACCCTGTGGTCTCATTATCCCTTGAAGTGTCTAGTACATAGCAAAAGCCTTCCAGGAAAACACCATGGGAGATTGTTTCCAGAGCGGTTTGCAAGGTGAGCTCCACTATCCTCGCTGATTTTTATTCTTTTCACATATCCAGAAAGGATGAAAGCTCCTTTCAGACAGAATCCACTTCAAATAGCCACAAAATCCCAGCCTCAGACGTAGCTGGAGGAGGATGGGCTGCCCATCTCACCAGATTTATATTAATTTCTGGGCTTCATAAAGGATGGGAGGTGAACGTGTAACCTTTCAAGGAATCCTTAACCACCACTAGTTCCCCTGTATACATTAACTACCCCATCCTCTTACCATGCCCTGCTGGCCATCATAGTGCCCTCTAGCTCCCTCTGGTGGATATTTACAAAAGATAAATTACAAAAGAAATACTAATTTTTTCCCCTTCTTTATTTTTTAATGTTTATGAAATGGATGAACCAGATTGCCCCGCACATGTGTACGATGGGCAAGAGTTAGTTCACACTGAATTATGTCAACTTTGCAAAATGTCTCTGAAGAATTCAGCTGGTTGAACTAAACGCTTTGGCTTTACTAGGGACACACATTTCATCAAGGACAAAACTGACATTTGCAGTTTAAAACTCCAGGGGAACTGTTTGATCTTGGACCCCACTTCCACCCCAGAATTAAAAGCTGCTTTCTAAAACAGCAAGAGGCCAAGGTTTTGTACTTCCTGGGACAATTAGCCTAAACAATAAGCCTAGGACAATTAGCCTAAAAATCTCCTACATCCATATTTAGGTACCCAAATAAATGACCTGGTTTTCAGAAGTGCTAAACACCCAGCAGCTTTTTCTGACAGCTGCTTTTCGTCCTCTTTGTGCCAGCTATGACAGCATGAAGGGGACTTTCACTGGACCATGAGTTGCCTCCATTGTGTTTCATAGATTCCAAGGCCAGAAGGAACCAGTGTGATCATCTAGTCTGATCTTCTGTTTAACACAGGCCAGAGAACTTCTCCCAAAATTCCTAGAGCAGAGCTTTTACAAAAACATCCAATCTTGATTTTAAAATGATCAGTGATGGAGAACCACAACATTTGGTAAGTTGTTCCAAGGGTTAGTTACTCACACTGTTATAAATGTACACCTTATTTTCAGTCTGAATTTGTCTAGCTCGAACTTCCAGCCACTGAGTCATATTACACCTTTCTCTGCTAGATTGAAGAGCCCACCATTAAATATTTGTTCCCCATGAAGATACATAAAGACTGGTATCAAGGCACCCCTTCGCCTTCTCTTTGTTGAGCTAAATAGATTGAGCTCCTTGAGTCTATCACTATTAGGCAAAGTTTTCTAGTCCTTTAATCATTCTCGTGGCTCTTCTTTGACCTCTCTCCAATTTATCGACACTAGAACTGCACACAGCATTCCCGCAGCAGTCACACAATTGCCAAATTCAGAGGTAAAATAACCGCTTTCCTCCTACTTGAGATTCCACTGTTTATGTCCCAGAAGGGCATTAGCTCTTTTGGCCACATCATCACACTGGGAGCTCATGTTCAGCTGATCATCCACCATGACTCATGCGTCTCTGTTTCCCAGGATAGAATCCCGCATTGTGTAAATATGGCTGACATTCTTTGTGCCTAGATGTATACATTTAGCCATAATAAAATGCATATTGTTTGCTTGAGCCCAGCTTACCAAGCAATCCCAATCGCTCTGTATCAGTGACCCATCCTCTTTACCACTGCCCCAATTTTTGTGTCATCTGCAAACTTTATCAGTGATGATTTTATCTTTTCTTCCAATTCATAAATAAAAATGTTAAATAGTGTAACGTCAAGAACTGATCCCTGCGAGACCCCACTAGAAACACACTCATTCCATGAGGATTCCCCATTTACAATCACATGTTGAGACCTAACAGTTAGTCAGCTTTTAACGTGTGCCATGTTACTTTTATATTGTTCTAGTTTTTTTAATCAAAATATCATGCTGTACCAAGCCAAATGTCTTATGCAAGTCTATTACATCAACACTAGTCTCTTTATCAACCAACCCTGTAATCTCATCCATAGACCCATGTTGATTGGTTGGCATTAATTATATTATCCTCCTTGAACTCTTTATTAATTGAGTTCCATATCAGCCACTCCATTATCTTGGCCAGGATTGATGTCAGACTAATAGAGCTTTAACCCTTTTTAAATATTAGAAAAAAGTTGGTATTGTGCCAGTCTTCTAGAACTTCCCCTTTGCCCACTTGATCCTTCCTAAATAGGTTTTTAACCGTTAACTTTAACATTCCAGCCATGGGAATCATCCTACCTGGTTTCAGTAATACCAACTGGATCAAATTTAAGCTCATAAATGAGCAATTCAAACTTTCCCATGTTTGTTATGCAGGCTCCTAGCATTGGTGTAGAGGCAATTCAAGAATTTCTTCTCCTCATGTCCTTTGGCTACTTGATTAATTTTGTTCTCAGCATCTCAATTTTGTGCTGAGTGCTCTGATCTTCCCTTTTTTACCCTCCCCTTTTGTTATTAGTTCAATAACTGACTTGCTGCAGGGCAGAGTTAACGGTGTTTGGGCTCTTGGGAGGACTGTTCTGTTAACCATCATATGTATGTGACTTGGATGTAGGTGTCAACTGTTCATATTACCTTTGTTTTCAATTTCCTTAGACTTTATCTACACTACAGGGACTCTACGGGCATAGCTATGGTGCTGTACCTATGCTGGCATAAACCCGTAATGTAGATGCACCTCCAGGGACGGAAGGGGGTTTAAGCACCACCAAGTGTAGAAGCACCACCTTCCTGAACAATAGTAGCTAGGTTGACAGAAGCATTCTTCCATCAACCTAGCTCTGTCTACACCAGGGGAATTTTAAATGAAGCCCTCGGTGTCTGATGTTTGAGGGGGTACTAGCAATGTGTGTAATGGTTCATGTGGTTAACAGCCTCATCTGTAAGTTAGCAAATCTGTTTAGGTGAGAATTTTAAAATGAGCTAACAACGTATTGGGGCTCCACACCTAAAGTAGTGGGAATAACATCTCATGCTTTAGAGAATAAAGTGATTGCCATATATGTTAGCAAGGAAAACTTTCCTGTGTGGACATCACTGCACAATTGATTAGGGGGAGTTGTCACCTTTCTTTGGAGCAGCAGTATTTAAAATCTCTGACTGGATGATCAATCCAATATGTCATCGATCAATCCAATAGTGTTCTTAATGGTGTTGTGTTTGCCTGTCTAGAGAAGTCACCACCAGAGCATGAGAGAGAAGGTAACTGAAGTAGTAAGACTGTGTCCTCAGGCCGACTCAGCAAATACTTTAACATGCTCTGGAGTACTAAATACAGTAAGTTCCTTAAGTAGCCCCAATTAATTAGGTTTTGCTCTTCACATTTTCATTAACGATGTAATTAAACTGGCCACATGCAAAAAAAAAAATCTGAGCAGTAACTGAGAGAGAGGATTTAAGCTTCTCCAGGAAACAGATCAGAATCCAATTGCAAGATGCAGAGGCTGCTGAAATGCAAATCCAAATGCTGCAGCCACAGCGACTGTATGATCTGCAGAGCTTGCAATGGGCCATGGACCCAAGCAGATGTGCCCCATAGCCGTACCAGAGCTGACCCAGCTATCCAGCATGTTAGCTCAGTGACAGCACTGAAGGAGGGACCTTAAAGCTACAAAGCCTGACAAGGCTCCCCGGGGCTTGAGGTGGCACTGGCATATGGAGGCTTCTGCATCTAGGCCCTCAGAGAGGAGCCAGCGAGGCCGAGAGTGAGGTGTGACTGAAGGCTGCCACTCAGTCTGCTATGTGATGGCCTGTGGTACATGACGTGTGTTATTGGGCCAGGGAGATGGAAAGTCCCTAAAAGTGTGTGTCTCCCCCCAAGACCTTGGCCCCTGCTCACTCCTCTCTGGCCCTCCCCCACATTGCTTGCCTTTACAGCCAGTAAAAAGTGATGGGGCCATAGTCCCTGGACCCCCGCCCCCTTTCCAGCACACCTGATTGGGCCTCACACCCATTGCTAGAGGCCAGGTGTGCATACCACACACACACTTTCCACAACTGGCATGATGCAGCCCCTTCGGTAGAAGGCCCCACTCCTCAGCTCCCTGGCTTTGTTCATCACAGTTAGAGCACTCACCTGCTCCCATATAGGTTCTATGCAATCAATGGGAACCTATTTAAATTGGGGACATTGGAATCAATCAAATCAATGCTATGCGATATCAATTGAAAGTGTCGTCTTCTGCAATTTCATAGGCAGTTAGCTTGAATCAATAAACTCATTACAATTGATTTTCATTAAGATCTCCTGGCCTTCAATACAGGCACTCTGGTCTAGTATTACTGGAGTATTTGGTTTAGTGCATTATTTGTAAGGTGGTCTTTGTTTAAGCTGAGAGCCATAAGGGGAGATGATTCAATGAACAAGCAATATTTTCAACTGTTTGGTTGTAGCCTACTTTTGAAAGACTTAAAGGAAAGATTTCACACAAAATATAAGCCAGGAACATTATAGAACATTCTTAAACCTTTATATAAGCTATTGCATTTTCTTCAGATTAGATTTCAGGGAGCTGGAAATTCCAACCTACACATCTGCATTTGTGTTAGGATTTGATCACTGAGATGTTATGAACATCTGTTTTCATCTCCACTCAGTGTGGAAGCCCAGATACACTCCCCCAAATTTAAGAGAATTTATCATTTTGGAAGACCACAAACACATAAACACAAAGAAATTACTAAGAGGGGCCTAGATGCCTGAAGTGAATGGAAATGGGGTACATCAGGGTCACCTGTTTAAATATGGACCCAGTCTGCAGTGAGCAAAGATCATTGTGGTGTACAAAAGTTATTCAACTAGTCAGACTAGTTACATAACTGAGTGTAGTTTGTAGAGATTGGTAGCAATTTTTCACTCAGCACAGATTGTTACAGATCCAGGAAGACACACACTGTGCCCTCTCCTAGAGATTTTACCCTTTCCACCTTGTTTTGTGTCTTCTTCACCAAAAACAAAAGGATCTAAAGGACCTGTTTGCTCTTTGCCCAGAAGAATGGAACACAAGAGGCAGCCTGTGAGAATGTGAAAAAAGCCACTTATGAAAACAGAGAATGCTTTCAGTTTAATGAAAAAGAGAAAGGATCTGAAATAGACACACAGATGCCTGGATAGTGATATTATACAAATGCTACTGAAGGCAGGGAAAGAGGGGGAAACAGATGTGCAAATGCTGGTTTGATAGTGTCACTTAGCACAGATATAAATGAGAGTGCACAAGGTACAAGCCAGTGGGGGAAATCAGGCACATTGGTTCCCAGGGAAGCAAAACTCCACCTTTAGCACCAGTCAGAATGCAGAGAGGGGCTTCCATTTTAGCTGCATATTAGGTACAAGCCTTCAAATGCATTACCCTAATTGCCGCTGAGAATCCAGACCCAACAAGAAGTAAAATCATCCAGCAGATACTCTTTCCTGGAGGACCTTCGCTCTACAGCCAATGTGAGAGAGATGGAAACTAAAACCCACCTGCTCAAGTGACATGCTCTACTCTCTCTAGCACCATGGAACAGTCAGGACAGAATGAATGTTTATCCGGAGGCTCCTTAAATTAAGTTCAGGAATTCACGGCACCTGGAATACCAGAGCAAGGGAAGAATTTGCTGAGTCACTACTGAAGCAGCATGTTAGTTTCTCTGTTACCATCTCACATGTGCTCTGGGGGCCCCACTGCTGACTTCCCCAATAAATGAAAAAAATTTACAGAGCCTGATTCACCTCTCAGTTACAGGGGGATAAAGCTGCACTGGCTCCAGTCTAGTCTTATAAATAAGAGCTTGGGATGGGATTTTCAAAGGCACCTAAGCAAGTCATGTACCCAGTTTCCCTTGAATTTCAATGAGATTTTGGCACCTAACTCATTTAGGTTCCTTTGAAATCCCCCAGCTTTTTATTCTGCAGAGTTAACTTGGGGTGATCAGCACCCGGGGGCAAGCAGCCACTCTGCAAAGTCCAAGTTACTGCATCCTCACTGCCCTGTGTGTGGCGCTAGGACATCTGGGGACACATCCCAAGGATCTTAGCCCTGCTGCCGTGAGCTGAGCCACTCTGATTCTTTCCCAGTGATATGTGGGAGAACTTGTCTGTCCCTGTGGGCACGGGGAGAATTGTGGGAAAGCGCTGGAGGACTACCAGCACTGAATGATATAGCCTGCATCACCACTGCAAAGTCGGCGGGTTACCAGCCGGAGCAAAAGCAGCCCCTGAGCTTTAGCCAATAGCCCCATGAGGCCAAAAGCCCCCCCTCATACTCAGGTCAGAGGGTTTTGTGTGTGGACAGGAAGGAGAGTTAGGGGTTCACTCTGCTGCGAAGACAAACCCTTCAGTAGGGAGGGGCTATTACTATGTACAGATGGGGAGCTGAGGCACTGAGAGGCTAAGTGACTGTTCAAGATCACACAGAAAGTCTGGGACAGCACAAGGAACTGAACCCAGGTTTCCCTGAGTCCCAGGCTAGTGCTCTAACCACTAGACCATCCTTCCTCAACTGATGCTGCCACTAGAAATGTACAGGTTGCATGTTTCAGCTCAGCCAGGCAATAGCTTAAAGAGGTGTGAACTGCCCCATTCATGGTAAGGGGTTTAACTCAAACCTAATTATGACAATTTAAGGCAATATTAGACATTTTGACACTGATCATTTAGCAGAAACAGACAGCTTCTCTGGGTAAGGGCAGAATCGGAGTAGAGTCCCATCCCTTGTCCACTGTTCCCTTGCACTCCCCCCTCTGTATCTGTTCATCTGCTGGCTTTTGTTCTAGATAACAAGCTCTTTGGGGCAGGGAGCATCTTTTTGGTTTGTGATTGTACAGCACCTAACACCATGCGTGCTGCTCCACAACTGGGGCTCTCAGGAGCTACCACAGTACCCCATAATAATAATCCAGCCCTCGGGATCTGTCTGCCCTCCATTCTGACCCCCTCCTTTCAGCAGGAACTGACTTCCTCTCCCTCCCGCAGGGAAACTGCTAATCGGGTTTTGCAAAAGCTGCTGCTGCTGGCCCTATTTTGAACAAACACCATTCAGTCTAGCCATCTTTAACCCATGCAGATACCATTGGCTGAGTGTGATGAAGTAATACCCTATTTCCTGCAGGGCAGGTGGCAGTGCTGCAAGCTCCTGCCAGGTATCAAACACTAGTCACTCAAATGATAAATAAAAGCAAGCAAATACTATTTGTTAAACAACTACAGGAAGGGGGACACTAGCTACTGGGTTATGTCACAATGGATTATTTATGATAATCCATTCCAATAGACAGCAGGTTCTACTGGGTTTCGCCTTCAGATGACAGAGGTTCAATACATTATTGCTTTTTTTAAACAGGAAAAAAAAATCAATAACTGAGAATATTTTTGCATCTTTTCTTTGGTGCTGAGCATGAATGAATTCAACATACCATGGGTCAGGGCCCAGCTTCCATCAGCTTTGTCCTTGGTTATTACAAGATCATGAATCATAGAATATTAAGGTTGGAAGGGACCTCAGGAGGTCATGTAGTCCAACCCCCTGCTCAAAGCAGGACCAATCCCCACACAGATTTTTACCCCAGTTCCCTACATGGCCCCCTCAAGGATTAAACTCACAACCCTGGGTTTAAGCAGGCTAATGCTCAAACCACTGAGCTATCCCTCCTCCCCAGTACTGATGAGGGAGTTCGTGTTCAGAGCCAGCTATCAGGTTGACGGGGCAGGGCAGGGCGGAGGGAAGAGGGGAGTTGATCCTTTCCTGCCAGCACCATCTTTAGAGAAGGATTTCCTAATGGGCCCACTGTGGATTATTCAGTAGCTAGCCGGCAGGGCCGGCTCCAGGTTTTCTGCCGCCCTAAGCGGCGTGGGGTGGGGTGGGGGTGGGGAGCCGATTGGCAGCGCTTTGGCAGCAGCTTAATCGCGCCGCTCCATTCTTTGGCGGCAGTTCGGCGGCCAGTCCTTCACTCCCTCTCTTCCTGTTCAGCAGCACTTCGGCGGCAGCTCAAAGAGGAAGAGAGGGACTGAGGGACCCACCACCAAATTCCTGCCGAAGACCCGGACGTGCCGCCCCAATAGCGGATGGAGTGCCGCCCCTTTGTATTGGCCACCCCAAGCACCTGTTTCCTTCGCTGGTGCCTGGAGCCGGCCCTGCTAGCCGGCTCCACATTCAGCCTTTTAGCACCACAAAAGAAACTACGAATTAAGTGTCACCGCAAGCCGCTGTATTGCGGCTCTAGTAACACACCTAAGATAGGTATCTCGGGTGTCAGAACAGTGAAGCTGTGGCAGTGCATGGACTAGCCCCACAAATAGTTATCCAGGATTCTGGGCAGCCTTGGACAGCCCATGCTTCCACAGCTTCACTGCTCTGGACCTGAGCTAGTTAGATTAAAGCTAGCAGGGGTATGTCTTCACGAGCTGACATCACACCCCAGGACTGCAATGTAGACACACCCTGAGAGTGAAAAGGAGTGTTATCTAATGGTGACAGCAGGAGGCAGCCACAAGGTTCCCTTTACAGTTCAGCCTTTTGCCTATTGTGAGACCTTGGCAGGAACTCACTTAACCTTCGGTGCCCGAGTTTCTCCATTTGTAATAGCAGGATAGTTATAATTCCCTGCCTGGAAAGAGTTTTGCAAGGCTTATGTCACTAGTGTTTATGCAATGCTTGGAGGTTCCTGTGTGAAGAAGGCTCTAGAAATACCAAGTGCACATATTTTAAAATAGTGTTGCCCCTTTTTTATGAGTGGCTAGTCAAAGTTAGGAGCCCTGGGGACGTTCCAGCTGGAAGGAGAAGTAGATGGAGTTTTGTATTTTCTTTGATGCAGTCTTGTTAATTTATAAGGAATGTACAAAGTCCTGTATATCCAAATGCAGAAGGAACCAAGAACGGAAGGAGCGGTTTCTTCCAGCTTCCAAGCCTCTTTCACTAACACTAGACCCAAAAGCTGTCTCCCACCCCCTGTGCTTGCAGGTCCCTGCTTGAGTTTGTTGCTTTTCCCCCTGGTCTTGTCTTCTGTGATCTCTCTTCCCCTCCCACCTACCCCAAACAATACTCCACCCAAAGCCCTTGGCATGTTGACATCTTTTGTCTTGGGGGGGCTTATGCTTTCAGTTATGTTAACTGAAGGGTGAGTTCATACCTATCAATCCCAATAGGGTTTTAACTCAACCCATAACAAGGTTACACCCAGCTCATACAATGTCAACCACCTTCCCTAAGCCAGACAACAATGGCTTGCAGACAATAATGTGCTTGCACAACAGCTGATGAAGAAAAATAGCCCAAAGAAATACTGTCTTTGCTGTTAAACCCGCAGTTTTGGGGGCAGGGCCTGTCTTTCTGTTCTATTTTTGTACAGTGCCTAGTGCAACGGGGTCTTCATTCATAGTGGGAGCTTTGAGGCGATACAGCAATACAAATAATAGAGTGGGCTGTGGTGGAAGGCAAGGGGGCTACATCTGGTGCATCACAGCTCCCAGTGACACGGGGGCTGACATCAGTACCTAGCACTCCTATACATCCTTTTATCTAGGCACTTCATAAACACTCATTCATCCCAGCACGCCCCTGTGAGGTTGATAAGTACATGATCACCCTACTCTATTCCATAGAAGTTCTTATCCCGCAATCATCACTCATCTGAGCACCTTTCCCACTTGCCTTAAGAAATGTGACTACACATCTGTCACCTGCTGTTTGGCCTCTCAGCCTCTCCCCAGGGGTGAATCCTGTGCAGTGGAATGCCTTGTTTTGGTAGAGTTTTTTTTTTTTTTAAACTACACGTGTTACACTAGAGAAGGCAAAGTCAAAGCAATGCACAGACGCTGCAGGGGCTGCAAATATTGCAGGGGCTGGTGGGATATCAGTGCAAGGCAATGAACGTGTGGCAAAAGTTGACCACTACAGATGCGATCTACATCAAAGGGGCCCTCCACAGAATGAGGGGCAGAACTGCCAGAACAACATGTTGGAGGCAGAAGAGCCAAGCAGTAGTACAGGGGAGAGAAGCGAGCAGCAATAGTCCGGAGATGTAAGAATCTCAGCAATCTCAGACATCCAGGCATGAGATGGGAACGGATGAATCAAGAATTCCCAGACGATGGATCCAGCTGTCTCACAGCTGAGATGCTGGGAAAAGGATCGACTAGCCCAAGGACCCTGAAGCGGCAGCCCTGTCTCCATCTTTTGGGCTCTCTATTAGCAACAAACTTTGGAAATTCTAGGGCAGTGATTCTCAACACATGGACCACTTGCAGCCCAATCAGCACACAGCTGTGGCCCATGTGACATCCTCAGGGCCATACAGGTAGTATATATATTGTGTGGATATGGGCCACATAACACAGAGAGCTGCATATGTGGCCCACAATGGTGAACAGGTTGAGAACCACTTTTCTAGGGTAACTTATAAGGCTGATGTTTGTTTGTGTATTTGCACACATTTCTGGGGGAGATGAGTGTCTTTAGTGGGACTCCACCAAGGGCTGGAGCCTCCAGAGCCCATCGCTTGGCATGCTTTTGATACGGTTTCCCACAGTATTCTTGCCAGCACATTAAAAAAGTATGGATTGGATGAATGGACTATAAGGTGGATAGAAAGTCGGCTAGATTGTCAGGCTCAATGGGTAGTGATCAATGGCTTGATGTCTAGTTGGCAGCTGGTATCAAGTGGAGTGCCCCAAGGGTCAGTCCTGGTGCTGGTTTTGTTCAACATCTTCATTATGATCTGGATGATGGATTGCACCCTCATCAAGTTTGCAGATGACACTAAGCTGGGAGGAGAGGTAGATACACTGGAGGGTAGGGATAGGGTCCAGAGTGACCTAGACAAATTGGAGGCTTGGGCCAAAAGAAATCTGATGAGGTTCAGCAAGGACAAGTGCAGAGTCCTACACTTAGGATGGAAGAATCCCATGCACTGCTACAGGCTGGGAACCGACTGGATAAGCAGCAGTTCTGCAGAAAGGGACCTGAGGATTACAGTGGACGAGAAGCTGGATATGAGTCAGCAGTGTGCCCTTGTTGCCAAGAAGGCCAACGGCATATTGGATTAGTAGGAGCATTGCCAGCAGATCAAGGGAAGTGATTATTCCCCTCTATTAGACACTGATGAGGCCACATCTGGAGTATTACATCCAGTTCTCCCCCCTGCCGCCCCAACTACAGAAAGGATGTGAACAAATTGGAGAGAGTCCAATGGAGGGCAACGAAAATAATTAGGGGGCTGAGGCACATGATTTATGAGGAGAGGCTGAGGGAACTGGGGTTATTTAGTCTACAGAAGAGAAGAGTGAGGGGGGATTTGATAGCCGCCTTCAACTACCTGAAGGGGGGTTCCAAAGAGGATGGAGCTAGGCTATTCTCAGTGGTGGCAGAAGACAGAACAAGGAGCAATGGGGGACGTCTAGGTTGGATATTAGGAAAACCTATTTCACTAGGAGGGTGGTAAAGCACTGGAATGGGTAACCTGGGGAGGTGGTGGAATCTCCATCCTTAGAGGTTTTTAAGGCCTGTCTTGACAAAGCCCTGGCTGGGATGATTTAGTTGGGGTTAGTCCTGCTTTGAGCAGGGGGTTGGACTAGATGACCTCCTAAGGTCTCTTCCAACCCTAATCTTCTAGGCCTACACCACCTGCCTCCAAGCCTGCAATACAGACAGCATGCCAGATAGATATCACAAAGGGACTGGTGTGTCACAGCACACAGTAAAAACAATGAGGAGTCCTTGTGGCACCTTAGAAACGAACAGATTTATTTGGGCATAAGCTTTCGTGGGCTAAAACCCACTTCATCAGATGCATGGAGTGAAAAATACAGTAAGCAGTATATATATTACAGCACATGAAGAGATGGGAGTTGCCTTACCAAGTGGGGGGTCAGTGCTAATGAGGCCACAGCACGCAGTGACACCCCGCCCTGGGATCACTTACCTTTTGCCCTTTCCTAGCTCCTTTCATCCAAGCACGTTACAAACATTCCTTCCTTCTCAGCACAGCCTGTGACACTGATAAGTGTGTTATCATCCCTACTGTACATGTGTGCGGGTTGGGGGGGCGGGGAGGCTACTGATGCCTAGGGCTATGGAGCAAATGGATGGCAGAGCCAGGAAGACAAATCCAGGAGTCCTTACTCCCAATCCCAGCAGTCAAAGGACTACACTGACTTCAGTGGGAGTTTTGCCCAAGTAAGGAGCTCAGCATCGATGCAAGATTTTCAGTGCCCCATGCTGACAGGCCACAGTCAAGACTAGAACCAGGCAGGAATCATTTTTCACATCCCATGAGAAATTTGAGATTTGGAACATTTTTTCCACCCCGAACTGGGACAAAGCCAAAATCTCAAAAACTTTTGCAGGCCAACAAACTGGAAAAAAAAATGGTTTAGGGAGAAAAAAAGGGGGAAAAAATGGTTTGGGTTAATCAAAATATTTTGTTTAGATAATTTTGAAACATTGCATATGATTTTGATCTTTTCTTTTTTTAACTGTTAGAATAAATTAAGTTGAATTTTGAGATAAAAAAATCATTTTGAACCAAAATCCCAAAACTTCTTAAAAAAAAAGTCAAAGGGAGACGTTCCAACACCGTCAAAACAAAAAAAAGTTACCCTTTCTTTGTGTCAGGAAATTTGTCAGAATTTACCTGTTTCCATGAAGAGTTTCAGTTCTGACAAATCATTATTTTTCATTAAATGACAACAGCCAGTCAGCTCTGTTCAAGACTTCAGTCAGTGACAGATCACAACACCAACCTCTCCTCTAAAGGGTGAGTGATTTTAATCTAACATCAGTTCTGCCTTGCAAACGCCTCCTCTGTTCACTTAGCCCCTTGCAGAGTGTGCAAATGTAGGTGCCGTTCTGGGAATCAAATTTAAAAGCAGCCTTGTCTCACTGAAGCATAAATAATTCTTACCACATGCATTTAGGAAGCAAGATGTTATCAGTTACTTTCCCAGATCCCACCAACAAAGCACTAAAGGTCTCTTCCTAAAAGGGATTATTAAGCAGATGTTTATATGGAAGCAGAGGACCAACACGTGTTATTTAAAGTCCAGCAGATTTGACTAGCTCGATGCTCTGCAGAAGCACAAAATAGCAACTAGCTAAATCTTCATCCTGCAACAGACTGAACTGGTCAATGGCCTATGTGAAAAGGGTCTGAGTCCATCTCCATGGCCCAAAGCCACCAGCACAAGTGGCATCAACTGCATCTTTTGTTTGTACTCTCAGCAGGTTAATTCTGAGCCCACATGGCAGGGAGGTGTGAGAGGTGTAAGTCAGCTGTTACCACTCAAGAAAGATCTTGGAGTCATTGTGGATAGTTCTCTGAAAACATCCACTCAATGTGCAGCGGCAGTCAAAAAAGCTAACAGAATGCTGGGAATAATTAAGAAAGGGATAGATAAGAAGACAGAAAATATCATATTGCCTCTATATAAATCCATGGTACGCCCACTTCCTGAATACTGCATACAGATCTGGTTGCCCCATCTCAAAAAAAAAAAAAAAAAAAAAAAAAATTAGAATTGGAAAAGGTTCAGAAAAGGGCAACAAAAATGATTAGGGGTATGGAACGGCTTCCGTATGAGGAGAGATTAAAAAAAGACTGGGACTTTTCAGCTTGGAAGAGAGATGACTAATGGGGGATATGATTGAGGTCTATAAAATCATGACTGGTATGGAGAAAGTAAATAAGGAAGTGTTATTTACTCCTTCTCATAACACAAGAACTAGGGGTCACCAAATGAAATTAATACGCAGCAGGTTTAAAACAAACAAAAGGAAGTATTTCTTCACACAACACACAGTCAACCTGTGGAACTCTTTGCTAGAGGATGTTGTGAAGGTCCATCAATGGTTTTTAGCCAGGATGGGCAGGGATGGTGTCTCTAGCCTCTGTTTGCCAGAAGCTGGGAATGAGCGGCAGGGAATGGATCACTTGATGATTACCTGTTCATTCCCTCTGGCATTGGTCATTGTTGGAAAACAGGATACTGGGCTAGATGGACCTTTGGTCTGACCCAGTATGACCATTCTTATGTTCTTAACAGCAGTGAAAATGATGGTGCTTATACTGCTGTGACGGCAGGCAAGGGTTGCTAGCCAGTGACCACTGAGGGGAGGGGAAATCTGTGGGGAAAGGAATCCTGGCATCCAGAATCCCCTCTCCATGATCCTTGCAATACCAGCTTGTAGCGAGGCAGTGTGGTTCCCTGGCACCCTGGAGAGGGACGAGCCCCTCCGGAGGCCAAAGTGGGCGGAGCCAGTGGAGCTTGCGCCCGCCCCCCAGAGGTCAAGGCGCAGGACAGGAAGTACAAAAGCCCAACCCCAGAGCTCCCTAGAGGCCCAGTTGCCGGAGAAGCCAGATGCCTGTGGTCTCGCTTCTGGTTGGGAGACTCCTGCAGTTTGCGACTGACCTGAGGACTGGCCAGACCAGCTGAGGTCTGATGCTGACCAGGCCCCAGAGAAGCTATTAAGCCTGCCTGTGGCAAGTTATCTTGAGGAGCTGCCAAGCCTACCGCTCGCTGAGTCCCCTGAGGAGCCTATGCTGCTTGATTCCTTGGAGACACCGTCCAGATGCAGGTACCTCTAGAGGGGGAGGTAGGAAGTAGCCCGGGGGCAGCTGACCCTAGTCTGGCTGCAGCACACCCAGAGCTGATGTCAGTGTGTTGCAGCCAGAATCCGCACTGACACAGCAGCAGGCCATCTGCTGCTGCTAGGGCCCCGGGCTGGGATGCAGTGGAGTGGGAGGGCCTGTGTCTCCCCTGCCATCCAACGTGTGGGTGGCAGTTTCCCCCTCTCCCAGGCCCTCTGGAACCATAGCCTGGCCTAGTGCTTCACTGTTTGCTCAGCCCCTGCCTGAGCCACAAACTCTGTACTGCCCCGCCCTGACCCTGGGCTTGTTGCTTAACTGTTTGCTCAGTCCCTGCCTAAGGGCCCGAGCCCCAAACTTTGTATTGCCCCACCCTGATCCAGGGCCTGGGCTTCCCTGAATTTAATTGTTTGCTCAGCCCTGCCTGCGGGCCTGAGCCACAGACTCTTTACTGCCTGCCCTAACCCAGAGCCCAGGCTTATGGCTTGACGGTTTGCTCTGTCCCTGTCCAAAGACCAGAGAGTAGGACTCGCTACTACCCGCCAACCGGGCATGAGTAACCATTGTTTTGACTAGTTCCCCAAAATAACCAGACGGACGTAGTGAGGCGGTGTGGTTCCCTGCCGCCCCGGAGAGGGATGAGCTCCGGCCAAACCCTTCTATGCAGCTGTTAGCAGCATCGGTGCCTGCAATACACTTAGCCAAGGCGTTATGAGTGCATCACGTTTGCCTCTAGGGGATGCTTGGCCTAGAAGTTAAGGACCTACTACTGTTACCAGCTATCAATTATTCCTTTAGTCCCTTCCTAGCTCTCTGTTCTATGCCCAGAAGCCCAGCTCCCCTTGGAGTGGCAGTTTGTGGTCCCACATTCCCTTTCGACTCACTTCCTCTATGAAGAGCACAGGTTGGGACCACTGGATAGTGCCCAATTTGGCTTTCCACTAGGAAGTGGGTTGAGAGTCGCTGAAGGACCCATAAACGGTTGCAGAAAGGGCATCCTGCCAATACTGTGGAGTAGGAGTAGGATAAAACATCACTTTCTCCTGCAGCCCATAGATCTGTGGGCTATGGCTGCCATTTCCCTGCTAAAAGGGGTTCACCCCCTGGGGTTAGGAAGCTCCCACTGGGCCAGCTGGGGGGCAGGGACACCTCTCAGAGACCTCCCTTCCCTTCTCCCCACATTCACCACACTGTGCCATCTCCCCTCAACCAAGAGGCTGCAATGTGACTTCCCCCATGACATTAACAGCCAGGCCCCAGACAGTCGAGGAGTTCCCCCTCTCACTGACCTGCCCGAACCAAAGATGCCAAGCCAGTCACCTCACAAAGGCTTGGCTATAGGGTCACTGGTTGGGCCCCAGTACAGATGGGGTTAAACCCAGCTTCCCTTCCCTGAGCACAGAGAAGGGTGGCTGGAGACACAGAAAGGGATGGGTACCTGGGGGAAACTCAGTGCTCCTAGCCCACCTTTCAGGGTGGGGCTGGGCTTCTTTACTTATGCCCCCATTTTAGTTTGTACAGGGAGCGTCTCCCGTTATCCAGACCTTGGGGCCTGCTGCTGTGTTTTCTCCCTGCTCACTCACCCCCCCAGCTATCCAGCCAGTGCCTTGGCATCATCTCAGCAAGTCAGAGATGCTAAGCCAATGCCCTCTGTCCTGGGTTGAGCCAGGAAGAGGTTAAATCCCCTTACTGGGGTGTAATGAGCAGGGCCGACTCCAGGGTTTTGGCCGCCCCAAGCAGCCCAAAAAAAAAAAAGCCGCGATCACGATCTGCGGCGGCAATTCGGCGGAAGGTCCTTCGCTCCGAGCGGGAGTGAGGGACCGTCCGCCAAATAGCTGGACCTGCCGCCCCAAGCACCTGCTTGCCAAGTGGTAGCCTGGAGCCGGCCCTGGTAATGAGATGCACTCACCTCTCATGAGCACACCCCTGTCTCAGTGTGTGTGCCTGCTCTCTCCCTGTGGTGGGTCCTTGGTGACTCAGCCCTCCGCCGAGTCACACACAGTCTGTATGTGAAATAAATAACAAGGCAAACACCTTCCGGGATACAAGTCCAACAGGGGCCTCTCTCAGGGCCCTCTGTCACATCTCTCTTGAGTTGTCCCTGCTTCAGTACAGAGCAGTGCCCCAGGGCTGTCTCCCTGGAGGCAATGTCTTTGCACTCTCAGGGCCTTCTTTGCCCCAGCTATTCAGCGGGGCCACTACAGTTCAGTTCCCCTACTGGGGTGTCTCTACTGGGGGGACCCAGCCCAGAGACCCTATAGATAGCAGCTGTATTATGTCCCTTTACATAAGCCACACTGTGGCTCCAATTCCCTAGGCCACTTCCCAGGCTCCAGGACATTCTTCACCCTCACCTCAGAGCCTTGTCCTGAGGGAGTCCCAGCAACCATCCTGGAGTGCCTTCGAGATCCCGTTGGCCTCTGCCAGCACTGCTCTGTCTAAGGTCCTGTTGTGCCCTCAAACACTCTCCTCCAGTTCTAGGGAAGAACTGATCTTAGACCTCTCTACTGCCCTCTTCTGGGGTAGGGTGTAGCAGGGCAACAAGGTCTCCAGCAGGGGGCCTCCATACCTAGTCCATCCTGTCACATGGGGTCTTTCCCCTGTAATGACTGAGCAAGTGTCAGGCATGGAGGGTCGTTAGGGTGACCACCTGTCCCATGTTTTACTGGCCCATCCCTTAGGGTGACATTGAAGCTTATGATGACTGCACTGTATGCTTGAGGGCAGCAGAAATGTACACATGTGAGAAAAATGCCTGCTGTGCTACAAGAAATGGCATTTCCCTAAAATGCCCCTTAAAACAAAGCTTTGTCCCTTACCTTTCATGTGGTTTTCCCTTATTTCCATCCAACAAAGGTGGTCACTCTAGGGGCAGTGCTAGCTGCTGTGGTTCATTGGGCCAATGGTAGGGGGAGCTACTGAACAGAGAAGCCATAAGCCCTGGAGGGAAAGGGAAGGAAGAAGCCCCAACTGGAGAAGAAACAACCTCTCCTCCCTGGGTGGGGTGGGGTGGGGTGGGGGAGCAGGGTTAGAGGTTTCCTGGAAGAGGGAGCAGAGCGGAGATGCTGAGGAGGAGCAAAGGCACTTACCCTGCTGCTCCCCAGGGCTGCTGTGTTGGTGGAGGATGGGTGTTAGACACTGCGCTCTCCCCGGGTTCTGTTTGAACCATTCTGAAGAAAACTGTGCTTGCTGGGCTCCTCTGTGGACCAGGCCGGATACGCAGTCTTGTGGCTTCCTTCTCACTCAAATGAGGCTGAGGGAAGCTCTGACTGACGCACTTACTTTGGGACCTGGTAGGAAGGGCCTGAGGACTCCAGTGCTGTCTCCCCAAGCTAGGCAATGTGACCCAGTAGCACCCTAGCCGCTAGCCCTTTATATCCACCCAGTAAGCTGAGTCAGCAACTTCACACAGACCTGAGCTGAGACAGCAGCCCACAAACTGGAGATGCAACTGTGAGCTCACAGAGACTTGTGACTGGCCATTGGTCCAGCAGGTTGGTTATGGATGGCCAGCAGTGATGAGAGGAAGAGTGCCCCCACTGCTAAAAGTATCAGGAGCCTGGCTCTCCTCTTTGCTGGCTGGTGGGATAAACAAGAGCTCCTCAGGCAGGACACTGCACTGGAAGGGTGCAGCAGGAGGTGTTGGTGCCTGACTGAGGAATGTCAGGATTGGGGCCCTTTATTTGGGCTTGAGGGCTAGCCCTCCAGGTAGATCAAACTGCTCAGCTGAGTTGCAGTAGGATTGGCCAGTCTGCCTGATGGCTGAGGGGAGCCACAGGCCTGCTTTCAAGTTTGGCAGCTGCAGGAGATCATTGCAGCTGTGATTGTTCTAGCATGACCTTGTGCTGGTCCCACCTCAGCCCTGCTCCTGGTCCTGATTCCAGCTCTGACTCCTAGGGCTGGTTCCTGACTCTGGCTCAGACCCTTAGCTCCAGTTTCCTGTGCCCTCAGCCTGGTTCTGACAGGGAGTTCAGGGCTCCAACACCCACATTTGATGGGAGAAGTATTGTCCACGCTGGGAGTCTCCTACCTGCCTCCTTTCTCCACCAGGAAGGTCTGCTCTCCCCCCATCTAAAGAGGTAACCTGCTCACAACTGCTCTGACCAGTGAGCAAACATGCTGCTGGGCTTTTTCACATCTTAAAAAGTGACCCAGTGATGAGCAGGGCCAGGTACCTTCCTTAGCACTGAAGGATTTTGCCTGAGATCTGCCATCATTATCTCCTGTATTGAAAAAGCCCTGTCTCCAGGCTGAAAAGCCGTACTTCCCATACCCCAGCGCTGCAAGGAAAGGGAGAGAATGTGGACATAGGAGGCATTTTCCCCCTGAAGACCCTTATTTTAGAACCCAGGACTCTCCGATTACTGTAGTAAAACACTGCAGATCGGGAAAAATAATACAAAACCCACTCAGGCCTAGCCAATATGAAGGCTTTTCCTTTATGCCTGTTATGGTTTTCAATCTATAAGGTTTTACTCCTCGCATAAGGCCATACTGGGTCTTATGAAAAGATAACGTGCATCCAGCTGTATGGACTTGATTTAGTGGGTGTAATGGTAATGACTGTGATGCTGGCAGACCAGGTGCCAGCTCATGCCAAGGCCCCTAGGCCTCACTGAATGCTGACAAATGCAGAACTGGAAACCAGTCTGGCTAACCTGTGTGTTGGCATTGTTAAAACAGATGTTAAGTTGATAAGAATGTGTTTAGACTTGATGAAATGCTTCTAGGATGCTGCATGCATTGATCTCACTGATCACATCTGTAGCCCATGGTTTAAAGTTATATTGAGGGTTTGGCATTGTAAGTCTCTGTCACTGAGTAACTCCCCAAACAGGAAAGAGGCATTAATTACATGTAAAGTACTGGTCCTGCAGACAAGAAGGCCCATTGAAACCAAATGAGCCATTGTGAAAGATCAAAGGACAAAGACTTTGTTGATCCTCCCCCCCACACACATGCCCATGTAGAAGCGATGGGTACCATGCTTGTTCCATCTGCTTGAACTCTGGGGGAAGGGAATAAAAATGCCTGATGAGAAGATACTTTATCACATTGCTGCTTAGAATTTGGAGAGGGTAAAATTTCTAAGCATAAGCAAGGGATCCCCAAGCTGCTCGGCTTGGGTTAGCCCTAAGGGACATATAGAACTTGCATATATTGCAGCTACTATCAACTTTTGGAACTTAAGACTAACTCATTTGTGTGTGTATGTTCACCTGCTTTAACCTTGTAAATAACTCTTGTCTTTTTCTTAGTTAGTTTCTTAATAAATCTTTAGTTAGTTTATTACAGGACTGGCTACAAGTGTTGTCTTTGGTAAGAGATATAGGGTGCACTTGACCTGGGGTAAGTGACCGGTCCTTTGGGACTGGGAATAACCTGAATATTGTGATTTTTGATGTAAGGGACCATCTACCACAAAGGCAGGCTCGCCTGGCTGGCAAGATAGATGAAGTGCCCAAGGAGACTGTCTGCGACTCCATGGTAAGGCTGTTATAGTGCTTTAGGAGTTCACTCTTGAAATCTACTTATAAACCAGTTTGGGGTTTGTGCCTTGGTTTGCGACAGTCTGCCCTGAAGTTGGCACTCACAGTGGTGAGCCGCTCTAGAACAGTTTCACAATGACCACATAACTTTGGCAATACACTCTAGCAATACGATGTAGCTTTTGTTGCCTGTACCATCTTTCACAGAAAACAAGAACTGGACTCAAGATGCCAGATCCAGGTCCAAATTTGGAACCCCTCTCTCTCTTCTTACCCCCCCCCCCACACCCCCGGAGTTCGGACCACCCCGAACTCAAACTGTATCTTGAAATATTCTAGACTAAGTAATAAGATTACAGAGTTAATTTAAAGCTTAACAACCCTAGCAGTGGGAGACCCAGTCATAAGCGTGGGGTTAGAATAGGCTTTCAAAGGAGATTTGAAAACATGTGGAGAGCTGCTGAAGCTTAGAGGTGCAAGAAGGCCGATTCGGACAGCAAGGAGATACAGAGAAGGCTCTTGCATCAACACCGAGGGAACTGTGCGAGAAGTCAGGAGGGGAAGCCAAGAGAAGGAAGCAGATTTCAGTAGGCGGTCTCCCCAGCTAAGTATATGTCAGGATTGGGTCCAACATCAATAGGCCTTTTGTTTTAAGCAGATCTGGACCTCCCCCTTTAAAGTGTATCGATACAGTCTGAGGCCGGATAATGCCCAGAGCACGTGTTAAAAATCTGCTGGGCAAATCAACAGCAGTCTTCATGGGAATGTGTTCTACAGCATTGAACTATGTTAGATTTAGGGTCTGTCTGCTGGCTCCTGGGTGAGCTATGAAATATGTTGGGTACGGGCTAGCCCATGTCTAGTCAACAGGGGTCCATGAGACAAAATCCACCCTGTGAACAGGTGCCATTCCCAATAATGCCTACACTTGCTGCATTAAAGTCAAGTTTACCCCCCTTCCCAGGGTTTGGCTGTATTACTGACTCCAGTGGCAACGGAATATAAGCCCCATCTATGCTTTGTCCTTAGGCCTGGCTGTTCCCAGTGCTTCCTGCAAGCCTGCCCTGTCTCTTCTAGTTTTCTCTAGCCAGATGTTACACCCATCATTCTTCCTAGGTCCTGGTGAAGCTAACACTGCACCTGCCACTGCGAGTCAGCAGAGCTTACTCAGCAGCTGGCTGCAGGGTTCTAGCTCCTGTTGTCCCACCCTGCTAGTAGGAGATCCTGGCAGCCCTTTGCTGGATCATAGATCTTGATGGCTGTTACACCACCGATACCGCATGGACCCTTGTTAGCAATCTCCAGAGAGGCCAAAGGGACTGACCTACCATTTCCCTCTTGGCCCAATGCTACAAGGGGTTCATCACCTCTTGGGAGGTGCTCAGCTTTTTCACTCCTGGGTAGGTCAGAAGGAGCAGAGGGCACTTTGGCACCTTGCAAGACTGGGCCCTCCTGCAAGCAGGCCATTTGGCCAAGGGTAGCAGTACACTGAGGAGGAACTGCGTGTGTGGGAAGACTGCCCTCCTGCATGCGCGCACTGTCCCAGCTCTGTGGATAGACAGAGGACCCTTCGTTTCCAGAGCCAGCAAGCCAGCCCCTTTCAGAAGTCTGCAGTTGACTTAAAAGAAGAACCCTATCAGAGCACAGCTCTTACTATGAAAAACAAATACTAACAGAGCCAAGGTAGCTTACAGTTCACCAATTCCAGGGCCCCCGAGCCATAGAACTACAGCATAATCCCTGCATCTATCACATGTAGGGATCGTGTGCAATACTCACCCCTAACTACACTCCTGTTAGAGTGCTAATATAACTTATCTTCAAGATGAGCTGAAAGAAAGGTTACGTGCTAGCCTCAAACTGGGGCATGTGTGGGGGCGGTCCCTTCCCTGCTCTGCCACAGACTTCCTGTATGACCTTGGGCAAGTCACTTAGCCTCCCTAGAAGTAAAGGAGAGATCATAGCAGTGCCCTGTCTCACAGGGGTGGGGAAGTGATGTGAGGATAAATACAGTAAGGAGTGTGAGGTGCTCAGATACTACAGTAATGGGGACCATGTACCCTGGTAGATAGGCAGCACTGATTGGAATGCAAACATCTCCCAATGCATACAAAAAAAAATTGTCTAACGAAAAATCAAATGCATATGTATTTACTATGGCAGGGATGGTACACATGTATTCCCAGAGCTCCAAATTGCAGACAGGCTCTTTATTTTAAGGAACTCTGTGTTGTTCAATGGACTTTGGGTGTTTTAAGGACTGTATGTATACTGTACTGTGCTACATGTATTTTACTGTATGAGCCCAGTATCATTCACCTAGAAGCGCTCCTCTCTGAATTACTGCAGGTAACTATTAAACCATTACAATGTTATCCTTTCTTTGTACACAGCTGGCAATTTCCTATTTTACAAAGCCGGTGTGCCTGAAGAAAGCTCTGGGCTGATCTATCCTGAAAACTTACGTCCACATCCCTGTGAGACGTAGCTATGCAGACCTGTCGCCCAGTGTAGACAGTGCTAGATCAATGGAAGAAGTCTTCCATCGACCTAGCTACTGCCTCCTGGGGAGGTGGATTAACTATAGCAAAGGGATAACCTCCCCCCAGCCCATCGCTGTAGTGAATGTTTACACTGAAGCACTACAGCTGTGCCACTGTAGCGTTTGAAGTGTAGACAGAGCCTCTAAATCTTAGGCTTTCTTCCACACTTCCTGACTGCACGCTGCTTCAAGTCTAAACGATACTGATCTAGTCTCTATTTCTGATGCCTCTGAGATTGCCATGAGGCTGTGAATGGCAAGGATGCTCAGCACAATCTGCAAATGTGATGTCAAGCTCAGAGCTGCTACTGCAGCACGAGATCACACAATGCCTCCCCTCTGCTAGAAGATATCCGTCATAAGGGAGGGAGCGTAGACACAAGCTATGGCCAGAGGACAACAGTTCTGTAACACGCTGCCTGTTCTCCCGTGCTTGTCTAGTTTGCAAATCTGAGCTTCTGCACTCTGAGCTGTTTCAGAAACAGGACAAGTTTTCCCTCCTTTGTCTTCTTCAGCAACAATCACTGAGTGACTTTCCCCTTTCTGCCTGCTGAGCTGGAGGGATAAGGTGCTAAGATACTTGCTAACAACTACTTCTTCAGGATGCTTTGGGCGAGGCTACTGTACCACAATTGTCTGTCTGATCTTATTAAGTGTAAAGATTCCATGGCATGTTCTGCACTAGAAAGGTTCCAGAGAAACAGTGTAATGAAATATGCACACCTAACTACACGTACCCTTTCTTAGACTCCGGACAGATTAGAAGTTATGTACAAGGGATGCAGCTCTAATTCTGAGCTGAAACGGCACACAACGCTAGTGATCAAAAGACCAACTCCCCTGCTCATAAGTTGCAGGCAGAAAAGAAATAACTCATTTGACTAAGTGCAGTTGCAAGAATAACTAACTTATTCAGCTAGTTTAATGTAGTTTAAATTGTCAACGGAGCATAATTGTGGGATGGCACACTAAGCAACTCAGCTGACATTGCTTTCAAAGATTCATAGGTTCCAAGGCCAGAAGGGACCATGTGTGATCATCTAGTCTGACCCCTTGTATAACACAGGCCAGAGAACTTCCCCACAATAATTCCTAGAGCAGATCTTTTTTTTGATTTTGAAATTGCCAGTGATGGAGAGTCCACCAGCACCCTTGGTAAATTGTTCCAAGGGTTAATTACTCTCACTGTTAAAAATTTACACCTTATTTCCAGTTTGAATTTGTCTAGCTTCAGCCTTGCTTTGCAAAGTATCTTGAAAAAATGATGCACGTTATTGAGGATGCTACAGTAATTAAAGTGCAACAGCGTTCAGAATATGAGCCATCTTACAGGGCAAAATTCAGAGTCAATGGATGTGTCACCATGAAGAGTAATAAAAAGTTTCCTTCTTGTGCTGATTTAGAGCAACACTCTCCCCCCCGCCCCCACATGCACACACACACTTGGGTGTATTTTCCAGAGAGCAAATCCCAAGATATAGAAGAGATCCTGTACTCACCTCTCCTGGCCTGCCTTATCTTGGGACTCAACATATTCCTGGTTCCAGCGTCACCTTTCTCGCAGCCTTCAGCATGCTGTCATCCTCCTTCCCAGCCTCCTCACCCTGTTGCAACTCATCACGGCACAGCCTGTCCTGCCGGTAGCAGCCTCTCCCCAGCCTGCTCTGCGCTGAAGATCCACTTCCCTGCACTCCCAGTACGGGCTCAAGAGCGATGCCTTGCATTTGGCTAAATAAACCTTAATGCATTATTTATCCAGCCCAGAATTAATTCCCATCCAAACTAGCCATTAAGTGCCTCAGTAATTACTGTCGATAAATCACTAGAGCCAGAGACACAAGGGCTGGACCTGGCTCCTTCTCCTAATTGGCCATGCATCAGTGTTATTAATACGTCCCTACTAGGGAGTCCAAGCAGAGTCCCTTGCTGTATTTTTCTCTGGCTGCGCTGAACAGAAGCTTCGATTTGACAAGAATCAGATCAAGAGTTGAACCTGCTTGAGCCAGAGAGAAAAGGGCACAAAGACCACGGCAGTGTATAGCTCGCAGCTCTGATAAGGTTGCACATTAGGAGAAATAATAAGTGCACTGGTCCACAGGGAAGTGGCATGCTGGGTTGCTTACTGAGTAATGCATTCAGAAAGCACACAGGCTGAATCAGAGCTGGGTTTGTATTTCAGAGCGAGACACACACTGGCTTCGCTGGAAGCAAGGCAATTATTGCAGGGAAGAAAAAAATCCCTCTTCCTGCATTGGTAGATTTTCAGGTTGGGCGCTGTGGAATGCCATCATTCCCTCTTAGCTCAGGGGCACGCGGTCATTTTTTAAAGCTGCCTCCCCTCCTGCTGAAAAGGGAAAAGCCGGGAATCAGCAATTACAGGGGAAGGACAAAGAGATGATGTAACAGTGAAAAACCGTTAATTGGAGGGGAATCTAATCTGTCCTGCTAACTGAGATGCATCCTGCACGCTGCTGCTATTAGCATAGTCCTGCCTCCCCCTTTCCCTCTCCCTGCAGGCCCCCAGTGTAGAAGGTCCCTCTGCCGCAGGGAAAGGGATGTAGCTATTTTGCTGGCAAGGCGCACGCCCGCCCTGCAGTGCTCTGCACTGCTAAGTAGCACTTACGAAGAGTAAATTTATGTGCTAAAAGCACTGCGTGAAGCATCCTCTTTCTCTGGGCGACAGTAATATCTTGGATCCTGAATGCTGCGCGTGCCCTCTTGGCACCTCCCCACAGCTTATCAGAGCTTATCAGAGCCCTAGTAGAAGCCAAAACCCGGCTGCCCCAAGGCTAGATTTTCAAGCTACATGGGGGAGCCTCAGCAAAACCCAGGTTGTGCTCTGAACACACCTCGGACCTGATACCTGTCAGACACCGCAGCAGGAGGGCCAGCTGTTGGCCATGGAGAGGTGACAGAGCAACAAAGAACCTGTCCAAAAAGACAGTCAGAGGCATGGCCCGGGCACTCATCTGGGATGTGAGAGACCCAGGCTTGAATCCCCGCTCTGGAGCAAAGACTTGAACCCAGGTCTGCCACATGGACACCCTACCTGCTGGGCTGGAGATTTAATTATTTCTACAAAGTGGAACAGCTCCAACAAGGGAGCTAGAGAGACCCCCAACCCAGGATACCCCATGATCCTGCGCTTAGGGCACTCCCCTGGGATGTGGCAGACCAGGATTCCAGTCCCTGCTCCAAATCAGACAGAACCAGGATGTGAGCCTGGGTTTCCTATATCCCAGGGGAGAGCCCTACTCACTAGGCTGTTGTCTACTGCAGGGTCTTGGTCCCTGGTTTATCACTGGCAAGGGCTGAGCTGGCCGTGGCGCCGAACTCCAGGAAAGGGTTTGTGGCTGAGAATCCCCACCAGAGAGAAGTGCCTGTCACGGGACTGTTGGCCAGGTGCCCCAGGCCCAGGTCAATGGGATTTAGGCGCAGCTCCCCATTCAGCTTGCTGGCTCTTGAGAATTCCTATCTTCAGCACTAACGCTCCCCACACATTGTGTGGGGAGGCTGGGCACCTAATTTGGCACTCAGAATTCCCCTAGGAGTGAGGTGTTGCAATGCTGAGTGCAGTAGAGCAATGCCCAAGTACCTTGCGAATCTGGCCCCGAGTGCACAGATTTACTCAGCTTGGGCCCAATCCTACAGGAGACCCTTTGCCTCTTGAGTGGTGCTAAGCATCCCTTCAACTCCCTGGCTGCAGTGAGAGTTGGCAGTGCTCTGCATCTCTCTGGTACTGTGCTGGATCAGGCCACCTGCAAGCACTTAGGGCTAGAAGCTGGAGGCCCGGTGTAAATCTGCAGTATTGAGTGCAAGGGAGCTATCCTCGATTTACACAGGTGTAACTGAGGACAGAATTTAACCTAATGGGATTGGAAGTTTGGGGCTTACTGTGGATAGGCCAAATGGGCAATTCAGTGCAACTCCCTGTTTGGTCTCCCTGGGAATTTTGCGTGTACAAGTATGAGTCAGCACTGGGCTCTGTATAAAGTACCAAAACTTGTGTTTTCATTGACCAACCCTCTTAGCAAATGCTCTGACCCTAGTTGGCCTATGAGGGATGGACAGTCTTCAGAAGGATCACAGTTCAGGCAAGCTTGGCTTTGCTGCCCTGACTCACACAGCAACTAGGTCCGCAGCACCGGAAATCTCTTGAAAGTCTGTTCCTTTCTCAGCATTTCTTCCAGTCAGGCTGGACAGTGCGAGAACTGCTTTTCTGGTGGCTTTTAAGCCCATCAGCTTCTGCCCGAAAGCAGGAGGTACAGAGGCACGGGAAATAAAACACAACAAGGAATCATGTTAACTGAACCTCTAACCTCAGGGGAAACTCAGGGTTTGTAACAACCTCTAGGCCACTTAATGTGAGAACACAACCTTCTCCTCTGCAACTAGAAAGGGAAACACAGGTGAGGGCTGGAACAGGCCCTTGCCAGCTGGAAGAGAAAGAGGGATGCTGTCAGCCAACATCTACTAGCTACAAAATGGCCACTTTAGGATTACAGCTGCTTTGCTCTGCCCAATTTAAAGGGCCAACCCCCAGAAAGGCATGCTGGGAAAAAAGGTCCTATAATGAGGAGAGTTTGAAGGAATCAGTTGCTAAGAAAGGTCCTTCTAGGGAATGGGATGCTTTGTGTTTAGCCTGCTCTCTTAGCAGCACTTTTTATTTGGCTGGGCTTCCATGTTCAAAGTGATCATACCACTGAGTGCACACTAGAGTGTAGAGGAGACCAGGCTGGAGTGTGCACAATTTAAGGGAAGGAAAGTAGTAACAGTGAGCTGGGGTCCAATCCAGGCACTCTTTGCTATGGCCCGGATGCAATGACTTTTTTAAGCGGCACCCACTTCAGCAAGGGGAGCGTAAAGAAGCTGTTATAACAGCTTCAACTGCCAGTACCAGCACCTGCACCAGCTTCTTGGGAACCACAGCATACATAGAGAGAAATTAGATAAACACACTAGACAGTGCGAGAACTGCCTTTCTGCCCCTCTTGCTGGAGGATTGCAAATTAACACTGCTTTATTTCAGAGACTTTAGAATGATAACACCAGAAAACAGAGAGACACAAAGGAGGCTGCTCCCTGAAACAGTGAGACAAAGCTCACCCTGTTGGCTGTTGACTGACTGTGATCACAGGCTTCCCTACAGAGCCCTCTCGCCTCAGGTTTCTCAACCAGTGAGTCACAACCCAAAACTGGATCACCTGCATGTATCAAAGGGTTCTGTGGAAGGCATGGGGTTGCAGATCCTCCCCCGCAATTCACCCCACAATGACAGTTCTGTTCCCGCAACACTGGCTGGGCTTGTCTCCCTGCTCCGGGTGCTGTGTCCTGGTGCATGGGATCACAGCGCCACTCATGTCTGGCCCAGCCGCCCCTCTGTCTGGATGATTGGGGGCCTGGTGGGGCCAATTTTGTGTAAGTGACACTGCAACTCCATGCATCAGGTTGCAGTGCCACTCGCACAAACTTGATCTGGCTGGTTCCCCTGTTACGAGACAAACCTGAGCAGCGCTGCGACCCTGGTGGTGGCAATGCCCAGACAGAGGAGACCTACTTGGTCAGTCCCACAGAACAGGAGCTGTCACTACGGTACACACAGTGTGCTTATTTAATACTTATTACTGTACTGAGGGGATGTGGACTTCCTCCCAGATGGACGGAGGGACAGCCACAGCCCCCCCTCACTCCCCGTGAACTACACAACAGCTAGAGAGGATGCTCTCCCCACTGCCTCCCCTGCAAATGTTAAAATAAAGGCCTAGATCTTCAAAGGTATTGATTTCAATGGCTGTTAGGTGCCTATATACCTTTGAGGATTTGAACCTACATGTCTATTAACCACCGATTTACGGCAGAGGAAAGTCATGGCCTTTGACACTTATGTAGTGTACTATTCATAGCAGGTAGTTGTAGCTCTTGGCAGAACATACGTAACCAAGGAAGGTTGTGTGGACTAGTGGTTAGAGCACAGGAGTAAAGTTGGGAGACGATGGCTCTAGTCCTGAGGCCACTGACTTGGCATGCTCACTAGCCAGCCCTTTCCCCTCTAACCCATCCACCTAGGTAAAGCACTTTGCGAGCCTGGGACAGGGGATGCTGTAGCAATGCAGAGGATGTTGATTGTTACAGGATCCTGCAGCTGTAACATTTGCCAAACACATGAGTCAGCAGCTGGCGCCAGTTCTGGTGGCTCTAGGCTACAGAACATCTTGGGCGCTTTGGAAGGGAGAGCGTGTGGGCCAGCGTTGCTGCTGAATCCCTGTTTCGAGGGCTGAGCGGAGCTATCCTTCCCCAGGCTGCACACGCAGAATGCTGCTGCCAGCCAATAACCGCAAAGGATGTCTTCCTCCTCCTCAGCGTCTGCTTCCACGTGCTGGCCAAGGACATGTTGTAAATAGGTGATTTATATAGTCTTACTCAGCAACAGAGAT
Source organism: Terrapene triunguis (assembly GCF_002925995.2). Classification (NCBI taxonomy): domain Eukaryota; kingdom Metazoa; phylum Chordata; order Testudines; family Emydidae; genus Terrapene; species Terrapene triunguis. The sequence continues at coordinate 1,540,424 of NW_020664753.1, read as the reverse complement.
GGAGCTGGGCCAAAGCCCAGGATCTGCTCACTCTGGGGGGATTGAAATGCTCATCTGATTTTTGTAGCAGAACCTGCTGTTCTTGATTGTAACTGGGTAGTCTGTCCCTCTAGGAGCCAGCGGGCCAGGCCCTGTTTGACTATCAGACCCAGCTGGGAAGGGGTTGGATAATTCCTGTAAGACTGAGAGAACTTGAAGGGCCTGAACATACTATGGGTGAGGTGTTAGTCCTTCCTGGGCTGGGGTTCAAGGCCAACCCCCCTACTCGTCCAAAGAAGCAGCAAGAACCTTGGAGGTAGCCAGCAGAGCAGTGGCAACAGCACCATCTTTCACAAGGGCCACTACAGGGCTAGCGTAACCCTGCCTGTGAGAACTGTGGGGCTTTCCTTGCTGGAGAAGACTGGACCAACGTTGTGGTATGAAAGGCGTGAGGGACTTGTAATGGGTTTCTGGGATTTGAGTCTCCAGGTCAAAGAGTCACATTCAGATCAGGTACTTAACAACCAAAAGCTGCTTCTGTGTGAAGGCCTCTTGGTCAAGTGTGGCATGATTTGTGGTTTAGGGTGAAATAATCATTGGCTCGTTTCCTGGAGGAGCCATCGCCTTCATGAGAGTGCAGGGTGACGGTCTGCGTGAAATGGAATGGCTGGGTTCAAGCCACTTCACAACCGACTCTAGCCAGTCCTCTTGTTGGTCACCTCAGCAGAGGGACCAAGGAACAGATGGACCATAGTGAGTGTTCTCCCCCCATTGTCTCCTGGGTCACGCCAGCTGCTGTTGCAGGGTGAAGAAAGCTGCACGGTTATTCCAGACCTGTTTTGGAGATAACTAAGAGGTCGTTAGTCTCCAGAGTATTCCTCCGCACAAGCCTCGCTTTGCAAAACGTACACAGTACAAATAAGTTCTAGTCCAGGGATAACCCTGTGACCAATCTGTAGTGTAACTGATGTCTTGTGATGAACTGTAAGCTACAAAGTGTTTTGTAGAAGCCCATTCTTGGGTAAGCAGCACTGGTTTGTAGAGGAACCATTCAAAGCAGTGACCGTACCTAAGTCGAGGAGGGTCTGGGCTACAGGAGTGAAAGATACCTTAGGATTTCATCAGTCCAGATTCTGGGAGGAGGAGGGAGAATTTGGTGGTTGCCCATGAGAATTGGGGACAGTGTCTTGCATTTTTGCAAAGCTTGTTAGTCTCTGGGTGTGACAGACCTCCTGCAGTTTCTATTACTCCTCATCTAGACAGGTATCGTTGTGTTAATCCGAGTGGGCAGCTCCGATTTCAATGAGGACATGAGTAATCTCCAAAGAGCAGCAATCAGGTGAGACAGTTCAGTCCAGCTTAGGCTGGGGGAGCAGCTCATCTAGCAGAAATCACGTTGATGGAGGGCCTGAGACATGAAAACTTAGATCAGTGACTTTAATTCATTCACTGCCCTGCCAACTTGATGAGAATAATAACAGCAATGTATTCCTTAGTCAGCCTCTGCAGTGTCTCAGGGATCAGGCACCACAGAAAGCAGCAGTTCTAGCATTAATCTGGACAGTCAGTTATCCTGGATGCGTCAGCCGGGAGCCTGGATGAAATGGGGTCCTTGTTTCAGAGAGCAGCCACAGAAGTGTGTGGTTTAAAACTGAAAAGCAGCATCCCTGGAATGGAATTTGTTTTCTTCTAGCAGCAATAGCCAAAGCATCTGCACAATTCAGAGAGCGTGGGCCAGGGCTGGAGATCTCTGGAGCAGCTACCATCCTGCTGTCTCAAGGAAACATACAGTCATTTGGGCAGATCTGATTCAGAGTGAAACTGGGGGTGGAAAAGCTGGTTGGCAAATGAATTGAGCCAACAATTGCAAAGCTGGTTTCATTTCAAACTGTTCCATTTTTTATTCTTTTAAAAAAGATTGATCAACATTTTTAGCAGTGAAATTACCGAGATTTTTCCTTTAACAAAATCCCTACAGCACTGGACTGGGACTCAGGAGACCTCGGTTCTGTTCCTGGCCTGGCCACTGGCCTGCTGCAAGTCATTGACCCGCCCTGTGCCTCAGTTTCCCCATCTATATAATGGGGATAATCATACTGATCTCCTTTATCAAATGCTTTGAGAGCTACTGCTGAAAAGCACTAGATAAGAGCAGGGTAGGCGTTCAGTACGCACAAAAGTTGGTTAATGTGTCATTGAAAGTTTGAGCCAAACCATTATTCACTATGTCATAAGGTATTTTTGCCATTTTGGGGGGATAATGTCAATTTTTTGGAGAAAAAATTCATTTTGGGGGAGAGGCCTTTTTTATGAACACGCTCTTTGTCTGGAAAAATTCTGATCAGCCGTAGGACAAACGGTCTTGGAATTCCAGTGATCAACAGCTTTAGTGCGGCAGCTCTTTGAAAGGTGCCCAGTTCTAGGGATTAGACTGAGGATTCCCCCGCAATCCTTAGTCTGTGGAGCAGATCTGCATGGGTTACACAGCTCTGTATTTACAGGGTTGTCGTCGTAAATGCAACCTCTTGCAGGGGTCACCTGTGTTTACAGGCTGCCTGTGGCGAGAGCCCAGTGAATCCTGAGTCACACTCTAAAAACAGCAATTATTGCATCATAAAAAAACCTCTGCCACTAACTCCTGGGGAGGGCAGCTCTGGGAGCCCATGTTACAGCAGGTGGAATTTACAGCTTGGGAAACAACATGAGACACTGCCAAAATCCTGTGTGATGCATTTAAAGGACCATGCCCGAGCTACCCATTGGTATCTGCATGAGCTGCACGGGGGCAGTGAGAGTTGTGATGGCAAAATGGCTTCTGAATTGGGCGTCCAGTTGGAGAGACCCAGACGCTATGTCCCTGCAGCTCCCATTGGCTGGGCTGGAGTTGTGGCTGAGGCACAGAACAGTGGGTTACATATGTGGCTGTGGCAGAGGAAGCTCATGTCATCTATCTCAGACCCTCATCCCAGAATGCCAGGCAAGCTTCCCTATAGCAGACTCCCATCATCAGGGGACATGTAAGCCATGGATGGTGAGTTAGAATCATTGAACTGTAGGGCTAGAAGGGACTGTGAGGGTCCTCTATTCTAACTCCCCACCAAGATGCAGGATTTGTTGGGTCTAAACCATCCAAGACCGATGGCTACCCAGCCTCCTTTTGAAAACCTTCAGTGAAGGACCTTCCACAACCTCCCTAGGCATCTGTTCCATTGTCTTACTGTTCTTACAGTTAGGAAGCTTTTCCTGAGATTTAATCAATATCTGCTATGCTGTAGTTTGAACCCATTGCCTCGTGTCCTGCCCTCTGTGGCAAAAGAGAATAACTTTTCTCCATCTTTTTTTTATGGCACTTTCAAGTGTTTGAAGCTCGCTATCATATCCCGCCTTTATCTCCTCTATTCCAAACTAAACATACCCAGTTCCTTCAGCCTTTGCTTGTATGGCTTGCATTCAGGGGTGAAAGTGAGCTGGTACGGGCCGGTACAGCTTACTGGTAAGAACCCGCACTGGCCCATACGCAGCCCATATTAAAGCGCACATACCAGCAGGGCCACTGACAGGGGAGGCAAAAGGGGCAGGGACGTTAAAGCGCTGCCGGGGCAAGGGACCCTCCAGTGCTTTAACGTCTCTGCCCTTTTTGCCCCCCCTCGGCCGCCGACGGGCAGGGAGGGAGCAAAGGAAGCAGCTGCCCCGGGCCCTTTAAATCACCACTGGAGCCCCGGGTGGCGCGGGCCAGGCGGCCTGGAAGGGCTGGCTGAGGGATGCTGACCCCCAGCCCACCCCTGCCACCTGAGGCCCCGCCCCTTCCGGGGGCTGGAACCGGTAAGTGTCTGTAGTTACTTTCACCCCTGCTTGCGTTCCATCCCTTTGATTATGTTTGTCACTTGCCTCTGAATCCTTTCCAGTTTCTCTACCCTCCTTTCTATGCATCGGTGACCAAAATTGGACACAGTACTCCAGCTGAGGCCTAAGCATTGCTGAGTAGAGCAGTACTATCACCTCCTGTAACTTGCATGTTATGCCTCTGTTAATGTAACCCAAAATTTCATTATTATTTTTTGCAACAGCATCGCATTGCTGACTCATGTTGAGGTTGGGATCCACCACAACTCCCAGTTCCTTCTCAGCAGTGTTGCTTCCAAGCCAGATGGCCCCCATTCTGTTTGTGCATTTGGTTTTTCATCCCTAAGTGTAGTACCTTACATTTGTCTTTGTTGAATTTAATTTAGATGTCTATAGTCCAGTTTTCCAGTTTATCAAGAGCGCTCTGAATTTTAGCTATATTCTCCAAAGTATTGGCAACCCTGCCTCGCTTTGTATCATTTGCAAACTTGATCAGTATGCTCTCTATTCCTACATCCAGGTCAAACAACACCGGACCCAGAACAGATCCCTGTGGAACCCCACTTGAGACCTCCCTCCAATCTGACATCATTCCATTAATAGTTACTTTTTGTTTGCGGTTCTTTAACCATTTATGAATCCACTTAATGGTAGTCCTGCCGAGCCTGCATTTCTCGAGCTTATTTATCAGAATGTCATATGGGACTGTCTCAAAAGTCTTGCTGAAGTCCAGGTATATTATATCCACCACATTCCCCCTATCCACCAAACCAGTTACCCTGTCAAAGAAGAGACCCACGACAGTTTGGCATGATTTATTCTTGGTAAATCCATGCTGGCTGCTAATGCTTACCTCTTCATCCTCTAAGCATTCGCAAATTGAATGTTTTACACACTTCTCTAGTAGCTTCCCAGGTATCAAAGTCAGACTGATTGGTCATAGGTCCCTAAACCCTCCTTTCCCCCCCTTTTAAAGATGGGCACTATGTTAGGCCTTCTCCAGTCTTCTGGGACCTCTCCTGTCATCCATGAGTTTGCAAATATTATTGCCAGTGGCTCCGAGATTTCTTCAGCTAATTCTTTCAGCATCCTGGGGTGAATAGCATCAGGCCCCACTGAGTTGAATTCATTCAAATTGGTCAGAAGATCTCTGATGTGTTCTTTACTTATCCTGACCTGCATCCCTTCCCCTTTATTGTCTATGGTAACTTTGCTAATCATCCAGTCATGTTATTTTTTGTGAGAAAACTGAAGCAAAGTAGGCATTGAGCAGCTCTGCCTTCCTATCATCTTCTGTTACCACTTCACCTTCTCCAGTGAGCAGCACACCCACACCGGCCTTGATCTTTCTTTTTTGTCTGACATATTTGAAGAACCCCTTCTTGTGTCTCTAACATTCCTTGCCAGCTGTAACTCATTCTTTGCCTTGGCTTTCCTGATTTTGTCCCTACACATTTGTGCTATTCCCATGTATACTTCCTTGGTCACATGCCCCTCCTTACATTTCCTGTATGTATCCCTTTTGGTTTTTAGGTCACTAAAAAGCTTGTTGTGCAGAAACTTGGCCTCTTCTTATCTTTCCTCTGCATTGGAATAGCTTGATGTTGAGCCTCTAGCATTACATCTTTTAGGAATTGCCAGTGCTCCTCAACTCCTTTTCTTCCTAGTTGCTCTTTCCATGGGACCTTGCTTCCTAGTTCCAGGTGCGTTTCTGAAAAGCACACACCAACTAGCTGGAGGTGGTCACCTCCAGTACCCACGCACACAAGAATCAGAGGCCACTTTTGCCAGCTTTGGCTGCAGGCTGCCATAGAGGGGAGCTGGGAGCTGAGTGCTCCCAGGGATTTCGGTTAGTATCTGCTATGGCACAGTGGAAGATGTGTGCAGATTGAGCATTGTATATATGGATTGAAGGCTGGATGGGGCCATGAGCGAGTTGTGTACAATCTGCCTGGCAACCATTTTTCCTGCTTCTTACTCTACAAACAGTAACTGGAGGCATTTTAGAACGTGCCCCTGGTGCTGTGCAGTGACTGGCTGGCTGCTGATTGCATTAGCAGACCTACTGGAATGCACCTATACACACTAACCAGTCTGGAGCACTGGTAAGGGTGTCCTTGAATTCATCCTCTGTCTCGAAGAGCCATTGCATTAAGGTGACAGCTGTGAAGAGTTCATAGAAAGGACACGGAGGTAAATTTATTCCACAATGATCGAGTCTTCTCATTTTCAGAATGTCCCTGTGGCAGAACCAATGCCCAACAACACAGGTGGCATGTCTCTGCAGCAAGCCAAGTCGTTCTGAACAGCGATCTGGAAACATCTGGCTTCCGGATTTTCAGGAGTAGGCACCACGATCTATTCTACAGGTAGTGGACAGGTTTTCAGGGATGCTGATAAATGTACCAGCATCCCACAAACCTCAGTCTTCCTTAGAGAGAGAGCAATATGCAGTGTTGTTGTAGCCATGTCAGTCCCAGGATATCAGAGAGACAAGATGGGGGATGTAATATCTTTTATTGGACCAACTTCTGTGGGTGAGAGAGACAAGCTTTCAAGCTATACAGAACTCTTCATCTGGTCTGGGAAAGGTACCCAGAGTGTCACAGCTAAATATAAGATCAAACAGATAATTTAGCATAAGTAATTGGGATATATTCTAATGGACCATTCAAGGTGAAGTGGGCTGTTAACACCCCTCTAGTCATAGGACAAAAAGGGGGTTAGTGGGTTACAGATTGTTGTAATAAGCCATAAATCCTGTGTCTCTGTTCAGTCCATGAGTTTTAGAGTCTAGCAGAGTTATGAATTGAAGCTCCCAGGCTCTTCTTTTGACAGTGTTGTGCAGGTTTCCTTTGAGGATGAGGACTGAGAGGTCAGATCTAGAGCCGTGGTTCCCAAACTGGGGTTCGTGAAATGTTACAGGGGGTTCTCAGGGAAAAAATTCCCTAGTGACGGACAAAGCTGTTGCTAGGGACCCCAGGCAGCACGGGGCCAGCAGCCTGGAGCCCCTGGACTGCCCGCTAAGCAGATCAAAGCAAGCATATCTATCACACTGAAGAGATTTAAACTTCAAGACTCCTTATAATAAATGGAAAGGGAGGTGGATATTTTTTGCTGTTTTTAAAATTAAATAGGCAGCCAGTATTGTTCTTAAGATTATTATGAAGAACAAGTTTAAGCTTTGTTGTAACGTGCGTTGTTTGCCTGGACTGCTCAAGACCTGAATGCTTGTGTAGGAAGAACTCTTTGAATTGGCTTCTTAAATACCTTCATGCTGTTTCACATCTGATACTCCTTGATGAAACATAGGAGCCTTGTCTTATAACAGGCTTATTCAAAGTGATACAAGCTACGAAAGTGAGATCTTGGAAGAGTGTTGCCATTTTCATAATGTAATAAAAATACTGTAATGATAAATAATTAATAATGTGTAATAAGCATGTCATAAAAACAAATTTTATATTTCCAAGATCACTGCTTTTATAATTTATACTCAGGTAAAGGAGAAAATCCCTGGAAATATTCATTTTTAGGAGGGGGTCCGCGAGACTTAACATTTTAGTGAAAGGGGTTCACAGGTTGCTAAAGTTTGGGAACCACTGATCTAGAGTGATCGCTTTGTGAGAAGTGTTCACCCACAGGTGATAGGGTGCTTTTGTCTTTTATCATTTTCCTTTTGAGTTCATTCAAGAGTGTTGTGATTGTCTGTCTGGTTTCACCCACATAGTTGTTGTTGCAGCATTTAGGGCACCGGATGAGGTATCCACATGTTGCGATAGGCATGTGTAGGACCCATGGATCTTGAAAGGTGTGTCAGGGGGGTGTTGAACATTGTAGCAAGGGAGGTACAGCTACAGGTTTTGCATCTGTTGTTCTAGCAGGTTCTGGTGCTGCTGTGAGTTGGTATGTCCTGGTCTGCAGGAAACTTGCTTCTGATGATGAGCTTGGCAAGGTTGGGGGGGCTGTTTGGTGGCCAGAAACGGGGGTTCAGGAAAGATTTCTTTCAGGATGGGGTCCCCATCGAGTATGGGTTGTAGTTGTTTGATACCTGGTATGGGTTCCAGAGAGGGGTGATAGGTGAGAAGTAGGTATGTGTGGTGTGACAAAGTTCCTCCTCTATCTTGGTGGGTCCTGCGCTTATTGGCGGATTTTCTTGCCTCAGAGATTCACCATGTAGGTTGGGGAACAGCCCAGAGACCTTCCCCTCTGGAAGAACCCACAGTCCAGGTCAATTGAGAGGTTTGGGGGGAACCCGGGCCAGCCCTCTACTCTGGGTTCCAGCCCAGGGCCCTGTGGACTGCAGCTGTCTATAGTGCCTCCTGTAACAGCTGCATGACAGCTACAACTCCCTGGGCTACTTCCCCATGGCCTCCTCCAAACACCTTCCTTATTCTCACCACAGGACCTTCCTCCTGGTGTCTGATAACGCTTGTGCTCCTCAGTCCTCCAGCAGCTCACTCTCCGCGCCTTGCGCCTCTTGCTCCCAGCTTCTCACCTCACACCACAAACTGAAGTGAGCTCCTTTTAAAACCCAGGTGCCCTGATTAGCCTGCCTTAATTGATTCTAGCAGCTTCTTCTTAATTGGCTCCAGGTGTCCTAATTAGCCTGCCTGCCTTAACTGGTTCTAGCAGGTTCCTGATTACTCTAGTGCAGCCCCTGCTCTGGTCACTCAGGGAACAGAAAACTACTCATCCAGTGACCAGTATATTTGCCCTCTACCAGACTCCTGTACCCCACTGGTCTGGGTCTGTCACAGTGGTCGTTGGGGTTTTATTTCTGTATTGAAGCAGGTTCTCTCAGGGTATTTGGGTGGCCCATTCCATGACATGATCTACTTCTCTAGTGGAGTGTTTCACACTCGTTTAATAACTACATTGTGAAACATGTTTTCTAGACAACAAACAACTCCATTCCTTAAGGTTAATTAAAAGGAATTTTGGCAGGTTGGGGCAGTCTTGCTCCCTCTCTCTCCCCCCCCCAACTCCTGGGGGTGCTCCTATGCTTGTTTATCACAGGTCCTTTGCAAGGAGAAGCTCACTTAAACCTGAAGCATACTCACCTCTCTCTCCTACGGGAAACTACCCCTCCTCCCTCCGGCAGGGAGATTTTTTTTCTAAGGCTCAGCAGAGCTTTCCATCCAACTGGTGATAAGCGCTGGGCTCTCAGTCATGCGGCTTATGGAACAGCCGTGTTGCAGTCATGTCTCATTTGTATTGGTTGCTGGGTAGAAGCTGTTTGTTTACAACACTCAGTCCCACAGTAAATAGGAGGATATATTAAAAACTAATATACACATTTTTAACAGTAAGGAAGACTATTGGAAGAAAATGCCAATGGAAGTGGTAGATTCTCCATTGCTTGGTGTCTTCCAATCAAGCCTGGATATTGTCCTGAAAGATGCTTTTGTTAAACACAAGTAATTGGGGTCAACCCAGGGGAACTGCATGAGATTGTCTGGACCTTAAGATTTATGGAAAGAGCTGAGACTGGCTGTTTTTTGGACCAGATCAGAGCTTCAGAAAAGTTCAGTTCTGGGTCCAAACTTCTGTCTTTATCATTAGCCAAACCTCAGGCTCCAAATCCCTCTGCACATTGAAGGTGTTTCAATAATCTGGATCTGAAGTTACTAGCCCAGACCTATTAGGGTATGTCTACACTACGGGATTAATCCGAATTTAGATAATTCGAATTTGGGAAACAGGTTGTATAAATTCGATTGTGCGCGGCCACACTAAGCACATTAATTCGGTTTTTAACCACATTAATTCGGTGGTGTGCGGCCACACTACCCCATTAATTTAAACACAGTAATTTGGTGGTGTGCGGCCACACTAACCCTAATTCGAATTAACAAAATCGATTTAGGCGCTACTCCGCTCGTCAGGGTGGAGTACAGAAATTGATTTTAAGTGCCCTTTAATTCGAATTAACTGGCTCTGTAGTGTGGACGGGTGAAGGGTTAATTCGGATTAACGCAGCTAAATCCGAATTAAAGTCGTAGTGTAGACCAGGCCTTTGTCTAAAAATAAAACCAGAGCCCTTGAATAATTAAACTTAAAAGGACCTGTTTAAAAAAGAGTGAATGTGTCTCTAGGACAAGAACAGTATTAGACATTTGCGCATATTGTTCCCAGCGTAATGCTTAAATACATGTTTGCATGTTATCACTGCAGTTGGCTGGCAGCAACCCTGACTCAAGAAATGATACTGCCTAGAGACTCAAGGATAGAATAAGCTTTTCAGCTCCTGATAGCTCTTGAGGGTGGTGTTTTCCTTAAACGAACTGATTGAGCATTTCAACTTTCCTTTTTAAAGTACGTTTCTAGCCCTTGTGGTTGCAGAGAAAAGCTTGAAAACATGATTCTGAAGGCAAATAAACAGAGCCCCCAATGTATTTGGCTTAAAAATCATGATTTCAGAAATAGCTCATGATCTTGGGTACAGGGTGCTGATTTATGATGTAACAATGAACTGCACCTCACTAACTATACAAGATTTCTTCAAGGGCTAAGGCATTCAGAGCAAGGCAGACCTTGTCAGGATTTCTGTCCTGGTGCCACCTGGTGGCACCCAGATAAAATGGCACCCAGCACAGTATGCAGGAGTTGCTCAGGATGCATTTACCTGTGTGCACTGACCTCTAGAGGCCAGCTCAGGACAGGAGCTGCTGAGATGTGTATAGCTCCTTGGGAACACTGAGGGGTGAAGGCAGGTGGCTGGGCTAGCGTCAGGCCAGGAGGGTGGCTGGAGGGTCTGATGAAGGAAGTGGCGACATCTCCAGCTCCACTTTTTGCTCAGCATGGAGGGAAACGCTGCAATGGGGGTCACTGTCCATTGCTCAGGTGTTGATGTAGCTGCCACTGATTCCATGAGGGGGACCAAGATGGCAACTGTCTCCCTCACTGCAGCTAGGGCTTCCCATTGCAGTGGCCAGGGCCGGCTCTAGCGTTTTTGTCGCCCCAAGCAGGGAAAAAAAAAAAAAAAAGCTGCAATCGCAAGCGGTGGCAGCTCTACCGCCGCTTCATTCTACGGCGGCAATTCGGCGGCAGGTCCTTCGCTCCGAAAGGGAGTGACGGCCCCGCCACCGAATGGCTGGACGTGCCGCCTCCCTCTTCATTGGCCTCCCCAGGCACCTGCTTGCTAGGCTGGTGCCTGTAGCCGGCCCTGGCGGTGGCTCTCTGAGCTCTGTGCTTGCTGGCCCACACCCTTTGCTTGGCCGGCCACTCACACTCTGTGCTGGCTGCTGCTGAAATTTCTGCCCCTGTGGGGAACTGAGCTGGGGTGTCCTGCCCCGGTCATGTAGGGAATCTGGCAGAACTGGGGCTTCATTAATACACATGGTAGAGGATATTGAAAAGTCAGGAGTGATTAAAGGCAGGGGATTATAATGGAGACAATTTGACCACCTGGGCTATAGTGGCTGTTATTAATGCTCCAGCCATCCCCCAGTCCTGGAGCCTCCCAGCATCAGGGAGGAAAGGCTACTCAATGGAAGGGGTTTCACCCTGCAGCACAGATAAAGGGTTAAAGCGCCAGGGCTGTGTATCCTTCAGGTGCTACGTAGTTTACCTGTCTGGCCACTAGGTGTCAGGATTGCCCAAGATAAATGGAGCAAAAAGCAGGCAGGCCAGAATGTTAACAGCCCAGGCCAGAATTTAAATGGTTCTTGACCCACAACTGGGGTCAGATCTCAAATGAGTACAGCCTGGGGGTTTTGAGCTGTTTGGAAAATCTGCCCCTTAGTGCCATACTTGGAGCTGGAGGGCACTGGACACTTTTGAAAATCTAGCTTCTGGTTAGCACCTAACTGGGAGCTGAGCTCTCTGGAAACCTCAGCAAATGCAATGACCCTCCCGTTCAAAGTGCTCTTGAAAAGGGGTGGCTGCTGGTGGCTAGTCAGGCCCAGTCCTGCCAACCCCACATGTTCATAAATCACAAGTCAGGCCCCCAAAATCAGGAGATTGAAAAATAATAATAATAAATGTTGGGTTTCTTTGCCTTCTGGTATCTGAGCCCTTACGGCACACTGGGGTTACCTTGTCAAGCTTCTCTCCACAACCAGAAGGGCTAAAAACTTACTCATTTACTTCAGTGCAAGCTGAGATTCTCACCGAATCATGTAACTCTAGGAGCTGGGGCTTTAAGGAAAACACCAAGTGTTGTGAGATAAAATTGCAAGAGTTGGCAATGCTGCTGGGCTGCTCACTCCTCCCCCCCCCCCCAAATCCTACCAGCATGCCTGGGGCAGGGAAGTTAGACAGCACTTGAAAAGGAATGGCTGAAGCTCACAAGCTAGTGGTTTCAGGTGAGACTGATTTCCAAGTGGTGTGGGGGATTGATGGCTTTGATGAAATGTAGGGGTTTTTCCTTGAGTTCAAGCCAATGTCTGAACCCTCAATACCCGAGTCACTCATTAATTCCTCTGCGGGGCTCAGGCATTGTGAATCTTTAACCCAGCTGCACCTGTAACCAAATAAGGGCAATTGTACAAGTCCACTCTGTGATCTCACAGAGGATTTTATGATACAGTAATTCCTCACTTAACATCCTCCCAGTTGACATTGTTACATTGCTGATCAATTAAAGAACATGCTCGTTTAAAGTTATAAGGGAGCATTGCACAACATTGTTTGGCAGCTGCCTGCTTTGTCCACTGCTTGCAGGAAGAGCAGCCCGTTGGAGCTAGCTGGTGGGGGCTGGGAACCAGGGTGGACTGGCAGCCCCCCACTCCCTAAGTTCTCTGTGCGGCAGCTGCCCAGCAGGCTATCAATTGCCCAGCAGTTCAGCTGTCCCTCCCCCCACTGTCCTGTGCTGCTCCTGCCCTCTGCCTTGAAGCTGCTCCAGGGAGCCTCCTGCTTGCTGTGCAGAGGTGTGGGTGTGTGTGCTAAGGTCAGGGTGTCCCACCCCTCACTCCTCCCCCTCACTCCTTTACCCCATCTCCACAGAGCCGGGGGGAGGGAACAGGATAGGGCTCTGGATGGAGGGAGCTTGCTGGCAGCAGCTGCTGTCTCAACTTGCTGATCTACTTTAAAAGGCAGTGTACTAAGAGTGGGGTCAGCATACTTAAAGGGACAATGCGTGTGTCTCTCTGTCACATACATGGTGTGTGTCTGTCTCTCTCACACACACATACACATACACACACACACACACTGTGTGTGTCTCTGTCTCTCTCTGCCAAGTTGTGTCTCCTCCCTCCATTCGTGCTGCCTTGTAGAGTGTGAGGCTACATTAACAACAATGGGTTAACCCTTGAGGTCTCAGCCGAGTGCTAGTTCATCATTTAGCAGTAGGGCATTCCCTGGGAACTATCCCACCCTCTTCCTCCACCACCTCACCTAAGCTTTACAATCATCATTGCTGTGTACAGTATTAAATTGTTTGTTTAAAACTTATACTGTGTATGTGTGTGTGTCTATATATAGATCTATATATATAGTCTTTAGTCTGGTGAAAAAAATTTCCCTGGAAACTAACCCCACCCCTATTTACATTAATTCTTATGGGGAAATTGGATTTGCATAACATCGTTGTGCTTAAAGTAGCGTTTTTCAGGAACATAACTACAACGTTAAGCGAGGAGTTACTGTAGATGTTAGAACAAATCTGTTGTATCATGTACTTTAGTCCCCTTTGGAGCCGGGGGCACTGCAGCATTAGCCCTTTAGCACGACTTTACCTTGAGACAGTTCAGGGGAAATCTCTCTTTTTCTCAGTGGAAATGCCTGCAAAACTATGAGCTGTGTGAGAAATGCAGCCACAATCGTTATTCAATTAATGAAGCACCAACAGGTTGTGGGGAAGAATTTCTTTCATTTTGTTAGTGACCAAGAGACCAGCACAACCTGTGCTCACAGGAAATAACCTCATGCCAGACGTGGGCGTAAACCTTAGGGGGGGTTCTGGAACCCAACTCCCAGAGCAGCGCACCCCCCAGCCTTTAGATCTTTGCATCACATCAGCAAAACCCTTTTCTCTCACTGTGTGGCAACTATAAAATCCTTGACAAACCAGCCACGCCCATGGGTGAGCTGACTGGAGAATGCCAAGTATGTTTTGACAAGTTTGAATGTTCAGTTTTCTGACAGAAAAGCAAAAACTGTCCCCTTCTCTCCCTTCCCCCCACCCTACAGTGCCCCTGCAGGAAAAAAAAAAAAGGGTGTGTGTAGGGGGCGGGGTGGAGTTAGAAAGGGAAGGAAACGAAACCCAAACATTTAAATTTTGTTTCTGTTGAAAAGTTGTTTTATTTTAAAGAAAGGTTTGTTTTAGAAAAGAGGCCTGGCTTCTCAAAGGCCTGCAGGTTAGGAGTCTAACTGCTTTTGAGGATTTGGGCCAAAAGAGAGTTTTGAATGGAGCATTCTAACCAAGTCTACTCTTGGGCCCTCTGAGACTCAGTTTCTTTCTCATGGGCGGGGCTGTTTACCAATGCACAGTGGGTCATGCGCTGCTGGGCCAGGATGGCCGTAATCTCTCTCCTGAGTGTGTGGGGAGGGGACGTGGCCACCAGCCTGCTGCTGTAGGAACAAAGCCAGGCTCTTCTAGTGACTTTCCACCCCATTTGCTTCTGCACTGGGGCTGAACTGTTGGTTAGGCAGATGAAGGCGTTCCACCTGGGCAATCCTGGCAGCTGCACTAGAAGTTGCCGTGGCCATATTTGCTTTGAAGGCCAGGGTGGAGTGGCTAGCTCTGCAGGGCAGCGTCCTTCTGGGACACCTGTTTTTAAATTCACTGTAAGTGTCCTTTCAGAGGAAACATTCAGCCGTTGAGAGCATCAAGCTGGGGAAAGGAAATGGCTGCTAGCTTGTATGTATGGCTAAGTGATTGCAAGGCAGGGAGAAGAGACCGGGGTTGGTTAGAATATAAAGGGACAGGGGTTCTCTCCAGCTCTCAGCGTCATGCTGCCTCATGCCTGGCAGCTCTGCCCGTCCAGTTGGAAGCAGGATGCAGGCTCTGTATAACCGATTGCTTATTTCAGGCAGATCAGCCATTAGCTTTCTTTGCTGGCTTCATATAACCACACAGGGCCTGCTTTTTCAAATGTGCTGAGCAGGCCCCCAAAATCTTCAGAGGATAAGCCAGTCTGAGGATGCCCGGCCATGCAGGGATCAAGGTTTTTGTCCCAGGAATGCTCTTCAGTTGATCTTGAGTGACCTTCTGGTCAGTTCTGGGAGAGGCCTTGCCTTGCAAACGAGTCTGGTGTTCCTTGGCTAATGCAGCCCCTGTCAGTATCCCTTTCCAGCAAGGTGCAGGCCAGACTGGCAACGACTTGATCTGTTCTGCTGTTCACCCACCAAGACGCTAGGGACTCAGGAGATGGCTACAGAGCCCACCAGCTGCTTCTGTGTTGGTCGGGTCCTTGTCCCATTCTGATGTCAACAGAATGCTGCATACAGCCAGCAATTTATGTTGCACGGTGCAGTGATAGGGGTGTGGGCTCTAATAGAGCAAAGGACTGGACTGGATGGAGGCCAGGACTCCTTGGTCCTGTCCTTGCCTCTGCAGGTGTCCTTGGGTCAGTCTCAACCTCATTGCTCCACAGCTTATCCATGTGTCCGATAAGACTAAATGGCACCGAAATCTGACTCGGAATCATGTCCAGCTCTCAGGACCCAATCCTGCATTCTCTACTGAGGTCTGGCACCCATGGACATCACTGCAGATTCTGCCTGGGGAAGGCACTCAGGGCTGGGCCCTCTTCTCTCCAGTTCAGAAAGCTGACCGCCTCTGTTACATGCCGACTTCCTATACACACTGATGGAGTTAGGCATTGACCTTGTTAAAGCAATGGGGATTATTGCAGTAAACGTCCCAGTGGAGACCAGGGCTAAGCACTGCATGAATACACGGTGTGAGACAGTCCTGCCCCAGTCTAAACAGATGTGGGTGGGAGAAAGAGAATTATGATCCCCATTTTACAGATATGGGAACTGAGGCAAAGGGATGCAAGATGACATACTCAGGGTCAGGGGCTCTGGGCCACAACTAGGAGCTGAACCCCATGCTCGGGCCAATATCTTAGCTGCAAACTTATCCTTCCTCCCTTGTGCAATTTTTACTCCCTGATTACAGCTGTTTTGCTGCAGTGATGTGGGGATGATGTGAGAGACCCAGGGGTGTTTTGGCCTCTATCAGGGCCGGCTCTGGCTTTTTTGCCGCCCCAGGCAAAAAAGCCTCCCACCGCCCCCCTCCCCCCGAGCGCGGCAGGGAAGGGCGCCGAGCCCGGCCGTGGGCCGCTCTCCCCGACCGGCCGGAGCGCCGGGGGGAGGGCGGCGAGCCCGCTGCGGCTCCGCTAGCGGCCGGAGCCCTGGGAGGAGGGCGGAGAGCCCGGCCGAGGCTCCGCTCTCCCCGGCGTCCAGAGAGCCGGGAGGAGGGGGGAGAGCCCGGCCGAGGCTCCGCTCTCCCCAGCGTCCAGAGCGCCGGGAGGAGGGCAGAGTGCCCAGCCGGGGCTCCGCTCTCCCCGGCGGCCAGAGCGCTGGGGGAAGGCGGCGAGCCCGCTGCGGCTCCGCTCTCCCTGGCGGCCGGAGCCGGAGCACCGCGCCGCCCCCCTCCAGGTGCCGCCCCAAGCACAAGCTTGGTGGGCTGATGCCTGGAGCCGGCCCTGGCCTCTATGCAAAATGAAGAGAAAAACGGGGTGGCTTCTACACTCTGGCTTTCAGTGAGGGAGATTTTCTCCCAGCTCCCCAAAGCACAGACCACCTCGCCAGGACCTGTTGCTCTCAGAGGTCACAGCACCACCAGGCGAGGGCTTCCCCGTGGGATAGGAGAAAACAGCCTGAGAAGTACAGGCACCTGATCACATGGCTGCAGCTGACAGCAACAGAAAACTTTCGGCTTGGTGGTTTAAGCTGACTGAAAAGGGGAAATATAAGCGCAAATGGTAACATTCAGGCTTATCTCAGAGCGAGGCGAGAGGCATGTTTTGTGAAATTCTCTCCTGGGCCGTGCAAACTCTTTCTCTCTGCCTGAACCTTGTCCCCTCTGTCTTGTACTTTGCCTGTGTGGCTTTGTGCTGACTGGGGTTTGGAAGGAATTAGCTAATGGCCTAATGCAGCCTAGTTTGTGGAGCTTGCCCCTTCCAAACCCTGATCTGCCCAAGGTCTATATCTGTCTGTGGGGCCTGGCATGGAATCTGTTTTCTCTCAGGCTCCACTGGTGCAGTACTGCTTGCTTTACAGCTACAGGGCAGGATTAATTCCTGGACTAACCTGCACTGGTTTTACACCAGGGAGGAACTTGGCCTACAATGTATTGCTGCTGGCTCCATCACTACCTTCCCCTTGGTAACTAACTGCACTCGCACATGCAGCAAGGAGAACATGTTGTGCACCAGGCATGCTGCTGTGTGGAAACGGAGCTGCCAGTGGCTGGGGAGAAGAGGAAAATCCTCTGCTCTCTCCTGTTAAATCAGCTGTGTCCCAGACACAGAGTCCTTTCCATACTGTATCGTGAGGGCATGTGGCTTTGGAAATATCAGGAGTGTCATGTCTGCTCTGCCCTGGCTTTGCTGGAAGAGGGTGGGGTTTTAACAAGGACATCTTTTCTCCCAATTGTTTTTCAGGCATTTGAGTTAAATAGGTGTTAACAAAAAACAAAATGATCTAAACACCCTGAATAAAATCCCTTCCCTCCTCAATTAATCAGGTTTCACTTGCTTGATATCTGTGATGACATAATCCTAGTTCTCTAGTTGCCCACAAATTCTGCCAGGTGGAATAGACTAGAAAATACCTGAATTTCTAATGTTAAAAAATAAATAAATAAAATAAATGGCAAGCTTAAAAGCTAAACAAAAATCCATCCAGGCCTGTTGTTGTGAAAGGGAGTGGAGGGAGGCAAAACCCCTTTGTTTTTTATTCCTAGGTGGGTCACCAAGTTCATTTGTGTTATCATTGCAGTTTACGTTGTCGGCTTCATAAAGCCACCGAGCAACCCCCTTGTTAGCAAGCTCAGCGGGGGGGCCAAAGACTCAACAGCATTTAGAGGTGACATCTCCAGTTCAAAGGCGCACTGGTGAGGGAAGCTCCTGCTGCTTCTTGCCCATGTCCTGTGGATGGAGAGAGAGGGCTTCAGTCTCCGGGGCTATCGAGCCAGCCCCTTGCCCTAGCAATTCAGCAAACCGTAAAGAAAACACCATTTATTTGTTAATGTTGGAGCAAGAAAACTCTCGGATGTATGGGACCAGAAAGAAGCCCATCTCCCTGGCAGCTCTATACACCAGCTGAGCTGCTCTGAGTCATCTGAGCTGGTTTGAGTGCCTCTTGGCTCCAGTAGCTTGTGGTTCATTTTGTGCTTCTCCACTTCTGCTTTCCCCAGGAAATAAGCACAGCAGCTAACCAAGTGATTCACAGTGGAAAGTTTAAAGAGCAGAGTGGGAGCTGTTGAACGCTTTAAGATGCCTGGCAGGACAGCTGTGTCACAGACAAAAGAAGAAAAGCCAGTTTTCCTGGATATAGCAACTGCTAGCACTGGAAGTCACTGAACCTGCATGCCCAGGTAGGTCACCTGCTTTTCAGATTTGCTTTGGAATTGGAAGTGACGGGTTCACTGCTGTAGCAAAGCAGATGGCGTCTGTTGTACTGACCAAACACTTTGTTTTGATAGAGTCAATTTCAGATGGCAATGGCTTTTGTGAAAGTTCAACGTGGTGTTGGGCTGTCGGGAGAGAGTGGAACAGCAGGGATACACATGAGTCTGTGTTCTTTGTTCTAGGGACAGCAGAGGGATTATGGGTCCAGAATGTATCAGCTGCTGTTGTTAGCAGAGTTGTTTGATTTGCTGTAATTGCCTCCAACTCTCATATACTTCTATTTTTGAGTGATTTATGTTGACCTGGCTTCCATTCTGCTCTTCTTGAGGGTCTCTCTCGGAGATTAGCTTTTATCGTTAGACTGCCTGTAGGTAACTAGCAGCGTCCAATGTTCTACTTAGCATCAGGGAACAATATTTCACTGACGGCTGGACAGCACCTTATAAGTGCAATTCCTCACTGCATTATCCCCCATGCTACTCCGACTGACTCCAACAGGGGTACAGGGTATATTAGTGCAGAATCTGACTTGACAAGGTGATTGCAAGCTTCTTTTTTTGCCCCCCCAGTGGAAAGAACGAAAGCAGGCCAAACATTAACGTTCCATAACTACGCTTTTGTTGTGCACGGAAAGGCTGTTCAAAGCAAAGCAAACAGAGAAGCCCTTAAGAACACGAGAAAGAATTAATGATTTGCCAAAATGCAGTATGGAAAGGCCTGCTTTGAAATAAAGGCAGCAAACCACCCACACAACTGAAATGTGGTCTAATAAGAACACCACGTTGGGCCAAATTCAATCTTGGTTTAAATCTATTTGCTTTAATGGAGTCATGCCTGTTCATGCTGTGTCTGAACTGGACAAGATGTTGTGTTAATCATATTGCTGCAGAAACCAAGAACCGTATCCTATGAAAAGACACATGTCCTTCAGACAATGTACAACCCTCTCCACATTTGTCAGTATGTTTAATAGTCCATCTTCTCTTATTTTTGTTTAGGGAACACTTAGGGGCCCCAACCAAGAGAGGGCCCTATTGTGCTCGGTGCTGTACAAACACGGAAGAAGAGACAGGCCATGCCTCAAAGAGTTTACATTCTAAAGAGACAAGACAAAGGGTGGGAGGGGAGTTGCACTTAGCAACCTTAACTAAGTTCTTAGTTTTTGTATAGCATATAGTCTGGGATCACACTGTAAATCTATATGTTTTTAGATTTTCCTTGTGAAATATT
Organism: Terrapene triunguis; assembly: GCF_002925995.2. Taxonomy (NCBI): domain Eukaryota; kingdom Metazoa; phylum Chordata; order Testudines; family Emydidae; genus Terrapene; species Terrapene triunguis. The sequence continues at coordinate 1,520,841 of NW_020664753.1, read as the reverse complement.
ATTCCCAGTTCAAACACTAGATGCATGGTTGAAAGTTGTAAATAACGGATCAGATCAGCGGGAATTCAGGGAAGAGGAGCAAAGATGATTAGGAGACAGAAGAGACTGACTAAATGGAATGATAAAGGAAAGTAAATATGTAGCATTTGACCAACTGACAGTTATGAGGGAATAGGATGCCCTCTACAAGCATGAAAGGGCACAAACAGCCAGGAGGGAGAGGAGTCGTGGTGGATTCTCCATCAGTGACCATTTTAAAATCAAGATTGCATGTTTTTCTACAAGATCTGCTCTAGGAATTATTTTGGGGAAATTCTCCTCTGGGCTGTGTTATACAGGACTAGATGATCACAACGGTCCCTTCTGGCTTTGGAGTCTGTTTAATTTATGTATTAATTGAGGGAGCTAAGGGCACGTCTTCACTACCCGCCGGATTGGCGGGTAGCAATCGATCTATTGGGGATCGACTTATCGCGTCTAGTGAAGACGTGATAAAATTGATCCCGGATCGCTCTGCCGTCGACTCCGGAAATCCACCGCGGCAAGAGGCGGAAGCGGAGTCGACGGCAGAGCTGCAGCGGTCGACTCGCCGCCATCCTCACAGCCAGGTAAGTCGACCTA
>NW_020664753.1:1489674-1520120 GCF_002925995.2 Terrapene triunguis | reverse complement strand
CCCCCCCCCCCCCCCGGTAGTGTAGACCTAGCCTAAGAGTGAATAGACCTAGAATGTATGGGATGAAATTATGTAAAGGAAAATGTATACTGAATATCAGGAGACACTTTCAGTCAGTGACATCTGTCAGGCAGTAGAATAAACTCTCAATGGAGCTGGTTGAAGCCTCGTCATTGGGGCATTTAAAACTAGTCTCTGGGTATTCACTGGAGAACAGCAGTCCTTGCCTGGCTGGATAGGAATGGAGTAGGGGACCCAAGAATGCTTCCAGTTTTGATTCGGTGACCTAGTTGTTTTTGATGCTCACCAGAACATTGGGGTTTATTGTACAGTCGGAGCAGAGAATTGCTTATGGAGAGAGACCCAGCTGCAGAGTTTGGAGCTAAACTTCCCAGATGTTTTGATCCAGCATCTTACTTTGGGACTTGTCTCCAACTGACTATTTTCTCATTTCACAAGATCATTCAGTTGAATCTCTCGAGCTCTGAGCAGTCTGGTAGTTGGTAGACAGAATAGAACAGTGGACCAAAATGTGGTCTGGTGTGGGGATTGGTCCTGTGTAGGTACAACTTATTCTCGATAAAGTGAACCACAAAAGAAGAGCTACACTATTTCAGCTAGTGAGGCTCTTTGATTGTTTCTCACCACCAGACCCCATTTTCCATTTGCCCCTTTTCAGTCAGAGAAGGCCCAGCCACTTTGCACTGTGATTTCATACAGATGTCATTTAGAACAAAAGATAAAATTGTACTAGTAAGTATCACTTCCCCTTTTTTTACTTGCTGCCACTTTCTGAATAACAGCAATGGGCCTTTTGTATATTTTTACTTTCATGTCCCTTTTAAAAACACTATTGTATTTTAAAGACTCTTGTTCCATGTCATCTTGGTATGTAAAAATGTTTCATAACTTGTCAAAACTAAAAAGAAAACAGTGCTTAATAGCTAGATCCTAAGCGACCAGCATCAGTGTTAAAGGTGGGCAATAACACAAGCACAAGGGGCCTCTTAAAACTGTTTAGACCGGTGGCTTTCAACCTTTCTTCATTTGCGGACCCCTAAGACATTTTGAATGGCGGTGCGGACCCCTTTTGAAATCTGGGAAATAGTCTGCGGACCCAGGGGTCCATGGACCACTGGGTGAAAACCACTGCTTTAGTGGTTTCAGATGCTAGCTCCGTGGTAGCAGATCTTTCCAACAGAATAATTATCTTTTAAGAGGATTAGAAAATTCAATGGATTCAGAGATTTTTAAGGCCAGAAGGGACTGCTATGATTAAGAAGAGACCACTACGAAGAGAAATTTGTTCAACAGCAGTCAGTGGAAGAGTGGGGACTGGACTAACTCCGTGTCTCTTGGCTTGAAGTTTAATGCATCTTCCCCCTAGACTAGAGGTATCAGTAATGGGATAGGCTGTAGCCTCCATTTTGAAGAGATGACATGTACACCTAGTTTTAGACATCAGTGGTTTCCAGGGGTGGCAGGTTTGTAGAAATTTTGGTGGTGCCCAGAACGCCCAGAGCCTGCCCTCACCAAACTCCACCTCAAACCTGCCTAAGTCTCTGGGAGAGAGTTTGTGTGGGGGGAGGAGGTCTGGGGTGCAGGCCCTGGGCTGGGACAGGGGATTGGGGTGCAGGAGGGGTGCAGGGTCTGGGAGGGAGTTGGGGTGCAGAAGGGGTGAGAGGTTGGGCTCTGGGAGGGAGTTTGGGTAGGGAGGTCTGGGGTGCAGGCTCTGGGAGAGAGTTTGGGTACTGGATGCAGGCTCCGGGCTGGGGCTGGGGCAGGGGGTGGGGGTGGAGGAGGGGGTGAGGGTGCAGGCTCCGGGCTGGGATTGGGGCAGGGAGTGGGGGTGCAGGCTCTGGGAGGGAGTTTGGTGGTGCGAGGGGATGTGTGGGAAAGGGGACGGGGTGCAGGCTCTGGGAGGGGGTAAGGAAGTGTGGCGCTTACCTGGGGCTCCTAGGCAGGTCGGGCTGGAGGGCCTCCGCGCACTGTTACCCCCAGGTACTGCCCCTGCAGCTTCCTATTGGCTGCAGGGGTGCTTGGGGTGAGAACAGTGCACGTGGACACAGACCCGACTCACCCCGCCCAGGGGCCGCAGGGAGGGGCCAGCAGCCACGTGGAGCGAGCAGGCAGGAAGCTGCTCAGCTCCACTGTGCTGCCGGTTGTGGGTGGGTTCCTGGGGCCGTTTTAAATCTCCTGGAGGATGCGCGGGGGGAGTGCCCAGGGACAGCAGGTGGGGCCAAGGGAGAGACCCAGCCTCAAACAGTGCAGGAACTGGGCCCTGGGCCAGGAATATTCCTGGTGCCCAGGCACCACGGGCCCATAGATCGCGCCGCCTATGGTGGTTTCCCTATATAAATTCTACTTCTGGGATGGAAAGAGTGAACTGTGTTCTAAGTGAAAGGGAATGTAACCAAGCCTGGGCTTTTTGAGTTGCATAATGATCTCAATTTAGAGTATTTTCAGCTCTGATTAGGTACCTGCCACTAATACTTTCCTGTGTTTTCCTCTCTCGTTATTTAACTTTACAGGCACAGGATGACAGAATCATAGACATTGGGGGCAATCCTTGCCCCATTGAAGTCCCTGGTAAAACTCCCATTGACTTCAGTAGGGGGCATGATTTCACCCTAAGGGACCAATCCTTCAGTGCCTTACTCATGTGAGTAGGCCTCATTTAAGCTGGGCTAATAATAAAAAAAAAGTTAAATAAATTATTAGTTTAAAAAAAGAGACAGTTCATAAAATTGTCAATTATCAAATAATTTTATCTACTTCTGGATCTGCCACTGGCCTATGTCACTTGACCGCCTGTGCCTCAGTTTTTACATCTAGAAAATGGGGATAATGATACTGACCTCCATTGTAAAGTGCTTTGATGTCTACTGATGAAAAGTGCCATATGAAAGGTAGATAGGCTTATTATTATCATTGGACCATCTTTGGTCTTTACTTACGGAAGTAATCCTGCCGAGTTGGATCGGACTATACTGTGTTACTCACCTGAATAAGCATTTGCTGGATCCAGCCATAGAGGCAGAAAAATACCTAAATCCAGTGTTCTCCCTGCTGGCGATAACTGGCTTTAGCTTTTGTAGTGCCACCACCAAGGTAGTGAGACTACTGTTATGAAGAAGGGATGCCCTTCGGACTTGTTGCGAAGGGCAAGGGCTGCCTCTTTGACAACGACTGGCTCTGAACACACTTTTCATTAGCCCCCTTGGAAAAGTCCGGACTCTTCTGAGGCAATACGCATCTCAGAAGTGGGCTGAGGCCAAGCAATGTCGTCTTACCAGAGCCAAAAATAAAGCATGACAAACGCTCCACCCGCTCAGTCATAGGGCACATGGTCTTCCTGTCTATCTTCTGCAGTGCTGTCATTGCACACGTTCTGCCTATGTCATGGTGTTGTCTTCATTAATTACTTATTTAAAAAAAAAACCTGGATGCTGGTGACAAGTGCCAGATCAACAGCCTTGGAGACTGACGTCTCCTGATTATTCAGTGATGGAGCAAGCTTCCCCTTTGGTGCCCTGCCTACAGCCCTGACTCAAAGGTACAGAACTAACCCCATAGCTCTGTCTCCATGTCCATTTCCCCCTTGCCTTCCTGCTGTGTCTACTAGCAAAGAGTATTGACAAGTGCTGTGACCACCGATTTGTTCCACATGGGCCACTGAACAGCTATGAAATGGTAAAAATATCCCCCTCACTGGAGCCCTGGGCTACTGCGTGAGAACCAGGGACTGAAACCGACCAGGCTGGTTTCAGTGCCCAAGCTAGGCAAAGTGCCAATAGTAAACAAGCAGCATACATGCTGGAGAGCAAATGAGCATTAAGCTTTAACTGTTTAATCCGGCTGTGGTGAGAGAATTTAAGATATGTTTAGTAGAGATGGCTGGGGATTTTCTCTCAAAATATTTTTTTCAACAGAAAATAAAGTTTCAGGAGAACAAATTGAAATTTTCCAGCAGAAATGTTTTCTGTTGGGAAAATCAAAATAAACTATTTTGTATCACCCCCAACATATTGATGTTGACTATTTCATTTTGGGTCAATTCACCCTTAATCTCCTATGTTGCCTCATGTCCCATATTATCCATTAGAGTATGGGCTTCTTGGTTGCACTACATCTCCCAGGGCGCACTGTGGTCTTCTCTCTAATTGAACTGATGTGGTGCATTATGGAAGTCGTGAGACCAGTGAGCATCATAGGAGATGTTATTTGGCTGGGAAGCACAGCCCATAAAGAAGAATGGGGGCATGAGCCACTAAAAACTACAACTCCCATAAGGCACCAGGGCACCTCAGGGAAAGAAGATTAATATCCAGCCAACCTGAAAGTAAGTGTTTCAATTTGGTTCACAAACCGAAACAAAATATGTTGATTCAGAAATGTCAATATGTTTCCTTTATTTGGAACTATTGAAATGAAATCTTCTGATGTTTCTGAACCAAAATTTTTCAGAACTTTGTTACATTAAACTTTTTGATATTTTGACTTTTTGTCCCAAGTTGGGATAAAAACAAATGCTGAAATATTGTAATTTCTCATGGAAATTTTTCCAATTTTTCAAAATTCATTGATCCTTTACAGCATTGCCAATTTTCATGATTTTATTGTGAATCTCATGATATTTGCTGTTTAAGTTGAAGTCCCAGCTCCGAGAGTCATGTGAATATATGAAAATCTCAACTTTCATTAAAAAAAACAAACACATTTCTAGCCCTCAGTGTTGATGAGAAAAGCTTGGAAATGTGACACCCTATGGCTCAGAAAGTAGCAGGTAGCAAATAGAAAGAATGTCAAATTTAGTATTTTCTTAAAATCTAATGATTTTTAAGCCAAGCTCATGATTTTGGGGAGCCCATGAATTTTGAATGCTTGGGTTGGCCATACTGCCTTTAACATTTTTATTAACTATCCGGAATCAAGAGTAAGCAGCCCATGTAGAAAAAACTTGTATTTCATATGCATAGGAAGTATCCCATTGTTTTTCTATATATTAACTTGTGTGTGGAGTGTAATTTGTATTGAAGGGTCCGCTCTCATGTTAATTCATGTACTAATAAATTGGGCAAGTGAAGTGAGCCCTTACATTCAACTCCATGGCATTTCTCTGTCTGTCTCATGGTAATTTTTTGAAAAATGCATCTCATTAATTCCAAAATTCCAGGGAATGAGCTAGGTATCAGTGGGCAGAACCTTATTGAAGTGTTATGACTCTGGATACAGGAGTGAGGCGGTGACCTCACAGGGGCCCGTGGCAGGGAGCAGACATTCTGGATATAGGGACGAGGCAGTGACTTCAGGGTGAGAATAAGTTTAGGGCACCATAGAGCTTCCCCTGCCTGCAGCACCAAAAGGGCACCCTGTGGGCCTAAGTTTAGTGGAAATCAGGCTACTGGAAGACTCACTCCCCTACTTTGGCCAGTTCCCCCCACACTGAGCCATTCACCCCGACTCTGGCCTGCAGGGGCATGAGCTAGCCCTAGTGGTGGCAAGGTTCTGACTGTTGCCTGTGTGGGCTGAGCTGTCCATTCAAAGGGTGCTACCCTCTAGGGATAATACCTCACTTTTAATCCATAGATATTAGAGTGTTTTACAAAGCAGGTCAGCATCTTCATCCCCATTTTACAAATGGGGAAACTGGGGCACAGAGTGGGGATGCGACTTGCCCAAGGATATCCAGTGGTCCAGCGGCAGAGTCAGGGCTAGAACCCAGGTCTCCCGAGTCCTAACCTAGTACTCAATCTGTTTTCTCTGTCCAAGAGGTAAAGCCTATGCTAGTTCTATAGCATTTGCGTGTTGCGCTTGTGAGGGTTGTTCTCAGCAATGAGTAGAGAGCTTAGATGTAACAATTAAACGATTGTAAGCAGAGATGGTAGACGATAGTAATTGGAACCTGCTGTCTTCAGCCGTCTGCAGTTCCTTGATTTCCCCCCAATGCCACCTTTCAAGGCAGAGGCGGGACAGCCCGGTATCATGCATTCCCGCGGCCCAGCCTGAATTGCATGCTGTTGGCTGAGCTGCAGTTGCACCTGGTGGCCACTAGAGGCAGCTGTGCTGCATGGTGTTAGGTGGCTGCCAGTGTGGAACCTGCCCCGAGGAGGAAGTGGTGATGATGGCAAATGGAATAGACAGGGAGTGAGGTGGGCAGAGGAGTGGGTGGTGGTGGTGGTGTGTGTGTGTGTGTGTGTGTGTGTGTGTGTGTGGTGGGTGTGGAACTGGGCTGAATGAGGAGGAAGAGACTGGAGGGGAACTGAGGCAGGGAAGCACAGAAAAGGGGGGTGGTAGGCCGTGACTGAGCGGGGGGGAGGGGGCACAGAATAGGGGAGCTGCTCCAAGCTGAGCTGCCAGGCACTGCACTTCACTTTAAGCACGTGAGCAGTCCCACTGACATGCTTACGTGCTTTTCCGGCTCGGGGCCGGAGCACTCCACATCCTGCAGGATCGAGCCCAAATGGCCAGGAAGGACGTGGGAAGCAGTAAGACTTAAGGGTGATAGTGGACAGCAAGTTACAGTTGAGCTTATGGGGGGATATGGCTGCAAGAAAGAGGCACTGGGTGAAATCCTGTCCCCAACTGAAGTCTATCAGAATTTTGCCATTGACTTCAGTGGGGCCAGGACTTCACCTCATGTGATTTGGTGATTCATGACCAGCGGGATCATGTCTTGGAGCAGGGAGGCCTCTGTACATGGGTCTTTTGAGACTGCATATAAATTCTGCATCCCGTTTGGAGCATGCTGACACCCAACAGATGTGTACAAAGTGAAAGGGATTAATAGAAGACCAAGAAAAATAACTGTGGAGCTTGGGGGGCTGGTTAGCCTTTCTGACTGGGGAAGACTTAACTAGCTAACTACAGGGATCTGTTACTCAGCAGCTTCTGAGTGTTGAGATTGTTTCTGGGTATTGCACCTTTAATGGGCTGCAACTGCCATTTGGTGAGGCAGCAAGTGCAGCATGTTACAAGTGAAACCCACACCATGTGCTCTCTCCTGGAGAGTTTATTCTGGTGGCTGCCCTTAGTTTGAAAAGAAAGCAACTGAGACTGAGTCTGGCTGTTTCCCCTGTGCAAAGAGCAGTCAATCAGCTCTTCATGGAAAATCCTACAAGAAAATAAGTAAGGTTGCCAATTTTGGTTGGGCATATTCCTGGAGGTTTCATCGCATAACATAATCTTTAATTCCTGGGGACTCCAGGACAATCCTGGAGGGTTGGCAACTTTAAAATAACCCTTGTTTTTAAACTCAGGTCTGTTTGGCCACGGCATGGACCCAGCAGAGGAGCTCCCAAAGCAGCAGGGGGATTTCCTGGATGAGACGGGGCAGAAGCCAGGACCTGACAATGATGTGGAAGCCCCGGCGCAGCCTGAGGCCAGTGGGGAGGGGCAGCACCAGTGCCCCGCTCTCCTGTGGGACACCCTAGCCAAGCAGTTTCTGGAGTACGAGCAGGCGTCTCCTTATCTCATCCCAGAAGAGCAGCAGAGGAGGCTGCTGGGCTTCCTTCCCCTCTTCCTAAAGGTTTGCTCTTCTGCTATCTTAGGGGCCTGGCTAGAGGCTTTACCCCTAATTCTCTGTTGCCCTGCACCTAGCGTGGTCATCATTTACACTGTGGGTGGGCGTATGCCCTGTATGCCACGGGGTCTGTTCTGTAGCTCCCTCGTGGGGTGCTTTTGTCCTTCAGCCACCCTTCTAATAGCCCCTGCAGTGTGTGTGATTACACTGGGAAGCTGCGCTTTGTGGGCCTGGGCAGTTGGAAGCAAAGGATCTGCCAGTGGATGGGCACGTTTCAAAGCGGGGTTGGGACTGGTGGGGTGTGGGAAGGATTAGACCAGCGGTGCCCCTTGTTAAGAAAGGATGCGGATCAGGTCTGGGTACAGGTTAGGCTGGGATGGGCAAACTGTTTGGTTTATGCAACCTGATGGATAGAGAGCACAGAATAAATGATGTCCAGATCGAATTCTTGGAATAATAATACCTAGCTCTTACACAGTCCTGTTCATTGGTAGATCTCAAGGTGCTTTACAAAGGAGCAAAGGGCACACTTCCACATGAAAGCCAGTTAACTGTAACAATCATGCTGTTGATGGTCCATGTGTCTGTTGCAATATGTACTTTGTGCTCTGAGCCATTTTACAGAAGGAGAAACTGAGGTACAGAGAGGTGATGTGACTTGCCCAGGGTCACCCAGGAGGCCATTGGCAGAAATAGGAATAGACCCTGGATCTCCTGAATCCCAATCAAGTGCTCTAACCACGAGGCCGTACTGCCACTTACTACAGACACTTCCCCCCAGAGCTCCCATTTGCAAGAGGCTTCAGGATAAAACCCAGTGAGTGCTGCTTCCAGAGGGGCTACACTCACCATCTTCCACATCCCCTGCTGTTGACTGAAACCTGGAATGCTGCTTTTGTTTGACAGGGGACAAATATGCAGCCAGAGTGGTGAAAGGAGCTCTGCTCTTACAGCAGTAGGCACGGCAATAGAACCTACTGGGATGGATAGAAAATTGTTCCTAGTTTCAAATACATTATGGCTGCATAAAGGATGCTGTCGCTTCAAACTCAATCTAGCTGCAAATCTCAGTATGTAACAGTCAGTCTTCTCCTGAAGATCCAAGTAGCGATGGGCCAGAACATTTAGATCCAGATTTCAGACACCTCCTCCCACAATGATATTTTCCTGCAAAAGTTTCTTGGTTTTGATGACACCCCGTTTTGGGGGCAAGTTTTTGCTATTCATGGTGTGTGATTGATTAGTCACCAAAGTCACTGTTTCTGCTCCCAACTAGTCAAGGCAATCTTTCTCAACAGGAATGTGGGGAGGCAGGAACCATAGGTCTGGACGGTTCATAGCTTTTGCATAGTTGCACAGATTGCTGTATGCAAATTGCCCCCCTGGGGGGCCAAATAGCCCCAAAGGAGTTGGGAAAAGGCAGGGAGTGGGAGCATAGTGCACCATGTGTGCTGGGAGGCACAAAATCATTTACACCTGGCAAGGGACATAAAAGGCAATAAAAAGAGGTTCTTTAAATACATTGGGAGCAAGAGAAAAGGAAGGAAAGTGTAGGTCCCCTACTTAGTGGGGAAGGAGATCTAATAACTTATGACATCAAGAAGGTTGTGGGGTTTAGTGCCTATTATGTTTCAGTCTTCACTAAAAAGTTGAATGGTGACCAGCTACTCAGAAGTAATCTATCTTCAATAACTCCGGGAGGATATGTGAGGTCATAGAGGACTAGAGAAGGGCAAACATAGTGCCTGTCTTTAAAAAGAGGACATGGGAATTATAGACCAGTCAGCCTACCTTTGATACCTGGAAAGATACTGGGACAAATTATTAAACAATCTGGGGATAAGGTTATAAGGAATAGCCAGCATGGATTTGCCAAGAAAAAATTGTGCTAAACCAACCTAACTTCCTGTTTGATGGGGTTACTGGCCTAGTGGATGGGGGGAAGCAGAAGATGTGATATATCTTCATTTCTTATTAAGGCTTTTGATACAATCCCACATGACATTCTCAGGGAAATGTAGTCTAGATGAAATTGCTATAAGGTGGGTGCACAGCTGATTGAGAGACCGTAATCAAACAGTAGTTATCAATGGTTTACTGTCAAACTGGGAGGGTGTATGTAATGGGGTCCCTCAGGGGTCGGTCCTGGGTTCAGTATTATTAAATAGTTTTGTTAATCCATTTGGATAATGGAGTCGGGACTATGTTTATAAAATTTGCAGATGACACCAAGGTGGGAGGGGTTGCAAGCACTTTGGAGGACAGGTTTGGAATTCAAAACCACCGTGACAAATTAGAGAATTGGTCTGAAATCAACAAGATGAAATTCAATAAAGACAAGTGCAAAGTACTTCACTTAGGAAGGAAAAATCAAATGCACAACTACAAAATGGGGAATAACTGTCTAGGTGGCAGTACTGCTGAAAAGGAGCTGGGGCTTCTAGTGCATCAAAAATGAAATGTGAGTCAAGAATGTGATGCAGCTGTGAAAAAGGCTAATATCACTCTGGGATGTATTAACTAACACGAGTGCTGTATGTAAGACACGGGAGGTAATTGTCCTGTTTCACTCAGGATTGGTGAGGTCCCCGCTGGAGTGCTGTGTCCAGTTCTGGATGCCATCTTTTAGGAAAGATGTGGACAAATTGGAGAGTCCAGAGGAGAGAGACACAAATGATAGAAGGTTTAGAAAACCTAACATGTAGAGAAAGGTTAAAAAAATTGGCTGTATTTAGTCCCAAGAAAAGAAGACTGAGGGGGGACCTGACAAGTTTTCAAACATGTTAAGGGCTGTTATAAAGAGGATGGTGATCAATGGTTCTCCTTGTTCACTGAAGTTAGGACAACAAGTAATGGGCTTAATCTGCAGCAAGGGAGTTTTAGGTTAGATATTAGGAAAAACTTTCTAACTCTAAGGGTAGTTGAGCTCTGGAACAGGCTTCCAAGGAAATTGTGGAATCTCCATCATCCACGAAGAAGTGGGTATTCACCCACGAAAGCTCATGCTCCTATACGTCTGTTAGTCTATAAGGTGCCACAGGACTCTTTGCTCCATCATTGGAGGTTGTTAAGAACAGGCTGGACAAACACTTGTAAGGGATGGTCCAGGTTTATTTGGCCCTGCCTCTGCGAAGGGGCCTGGACTTGATGACTTTTTGGGTCCCTTCCAGCTCTGCATTGCTCTGATTCTGTGCTCCCGGAAGGACTGTGAAATCCACACCTAAGCTCCCCCATCTCCAGTTCCGGCCATCCTCTAACTCAGGCCTGTGCCTGTCAGGTACAACATGGTCCATGACAGCTAATAAATAACATCTTTTCCAGTCCATGTTTTCAGATAAATAGTTGCTTGTGATAAAATCCATGACTCTTTTGGGTTTGGCCAGTATTTCACCAGTAAAACGGCAGCCGTCTGAACTCTCAGGAGCAGTGAATGATCTGCCTCAATGAATGAATGAGCAAACGCTTTGTGTTCATCCATCACTCCTTTTTTGTACTGCTTAACCAGCCAATGGCCCGTCCGGTCCTGTCGGGATGTGAAGGTGTGCTGCTGGTGAGCCTGAGTGTTTTAAACCTGAGGCTTCCCCCACTGTGCCTGTGTGTTCGTGTAGCACAAAGGCCTGGTTAATGTTCTATCGGGTGAAAAGCGAAAGCCTCACTCAGCTGCCACTTTCTCCTTCCCCTGGGGATTTGTTCGCATACAAGTGTGACTGTCCCAAGTTCAGGAACCTGCCCTCCTCCTGCCTACAACAGACTTTGTATGCGTGGGGGGAAACCCTTACCCCTCTGAGTCAATGGCAAAATTCTGACTGACTTCCAGGGGACCAGCATTTCAGCCTTGACCTTTAAAAGACACTCTGCTTTGACTCAGGCGCTTATCAGCTTGGCTGGTTTCTGTCGGCAGGGCCCACATGCTTTTTAAACACATTAGAGCAGGGGTGGCCAACGTGAGCCTGAGAAGGAGCCAGAATTTACCAATGTACATTGTCAAAGAGGCACAGTAATATGTCAGCAGCCCCCCCATCAGCTCCCCTACCCCGCTCTCAGCACCTCCCACCCACCGGCACCCCTGCATTAGAGGCTGTGCCATTCCACTCCGTTCCCCATGCGTTGCCTGGAACAGTGCAGCAGTGACACACAACCCCTGCAGAGGGCGCAACCTCGCCCTGAGTTTCTGTTCTCCCTTCGCTAGCAGCGCTTCTCTCCGGGTTCCCCCGTTGCGCTCTGACTGGATTAGGGGCCGCCCACTCCTTAGCAGTAGCGTAGCTAGGGGGGAGCAGGGGGAGCGGCCGCTCCCCCACTGAGCACATTCCCCAAAAGTGGTGCCTTTTTAATTTTTACACTCGCGCGGGGACAATGTTGCGGGGTGAGACCTTGGAAGCGCCTCTTTGCTCCCAGCTGTCAGCTCGCGGCGCAGAGGGCACGCCTGTCCCTTTAAACCGGGTGGGAGGGGGCGTTCCCATGGTGCCTAGCGGTGGGCGGCTTGGATTTTAAATCCTAGCAGCCAGCGGCGAGAGCGGGGCAAGGTCAGCAGCCGCGCGGGGAGCAGGGCAGGGTTCGGGAACCGCGGGCAGGGGCGGGGCAGGATCACGAGCGCGGTGGCCGGGAAGAGGGTGAAGCCACCGGGCGCAGCGGAGCCCGGGAAGGGGGCTGGGGCTGGGGCCAGGGCACTCACCAGCAGCAGAGCGGGAAGTGGAGCAATGTGGCCCCAGCCCGCTCCACTCCCCCAGCTCCCAGTCGTGGCACTCCGCTTCCCGCCACCGGTGACTGTGGTGTGCGGGGAGGTTGGGGAAAGGTTCTTCCCCACCCCCCACTCACCGGCGGCGGGAAGCGGAGCGACGCAGCCCCAGCCGGTTCCGCTTCCCTTGCCCCTGCCCCTACCCCTACCCCAGCCGTGTTGCTGGGGGGAAGGGAAGGGGGGTTAGGGAAAGGTTTCCCCCCCCACACTCACCGGAGGCGGGAAGCAGAGCAACGCGGCCCCAGCCTGCTCCGCTTCCCTTGCCCGGGCCCCAGCCATGTCGCTGGGGTCGGGGGATTGGGGAAAGGTCCCTTCTTGCCCCCCCCACTCACCAGCGGCAGGAAGCGGAGCAGCCCGGCCCTAGCCCGCTCCACTCTGCTAGCTCCCAGCCGCGTCGCTCCACTTCCCGCTGCCGGTGAGTGCGGGGAGGTTGGGGAAAGGACGCCCCCCTGCACTCACCGGCAGTGGGAAGCGGAGCGACGCGGCCCCAGCCTGTTCTGCTTCCCTTGCCCCTGCCCCAGCCGTGTTGCTTGGGGGCTGGGGAAAGGTCCCCCCTCCCCTGCTGCACTCACCGAGCTGGCTGGGGCCGGGCTGCTCCGCTTCTGCCGCTGCCGGTGAGTGCAGGGGGGGATCCCTTCCCCCAAGCTCCCTCCCCTGAGCGACACGGCTGGGGTGAGGGAAGCAGACAGGGCTGGCTCTGACTTTTTTGCTGCCCCAAGCCATAAAAAACAAAAAGAAAAAACCCAGGGCGCAGGGCAGCCGGACCCAGAGGCAAAGGAAAAAACAACAACCAAAACCCCAGGGTGCAGGGTGGCCGGACCCAGAGGCAAAAAAAAAAAAAAAAAATAGGGCAGCCATGCCGCCCTAGGATTGGACGGAATGCCGCCCCTTACAATCTGCCGCCCCAAGCACAAGCTTGCTTGGCTGGTGCCTGGAGCCCTGGAAGCGGAGCAGGTTGCTCCCTGTTTCCCGCTAATCCCCTGGGACACTCTGGGCCTGCGGGCCCCCAAAAGTGCCCCCACAGCTCCTGCCTCCCAGACCCTCCGGGTCTTCGGCGGCAGGACCTTCAGTGCCACCGAAGACACTCGGAGCGAGTGAAGGGCCCGCCACCAAAGACCCGGAGCGCTGCCGGGTGGTAAAAGCGCCGCCGCGGCCCCTACAGAAGGCCCCGCCGGCGGGTGGCCCTTTTTTTTTTTTTTTTTTTGCTCCCCCTGTTCCCTCCACCTGGCTACGCCACTGCTCCTTAGGTAGGCTTGGCCAGCCACAGCCCCCAGTCGGTATCTGGCCTGGGCTGGCACACACCCAGGAATCCAGGCTTATTAAGGGAAGGAGAAACTATCTCTGTTGGAAGGGAAAGGAATCAGAAGTGAAGCTGCTTTGGCTTCGCTGCTCTGGCCCCTGAGCTAGCTAGATTAATGCTCACATGGGTATGTCTACACTGGCTGCAATTGCACCTCATGACTGCAGTGTAGACATACCCCTAGAGGCAGGCTGGTGAGGCAGCTGAGAGGAGAGGACAGGGAGAGGCGGCTGCTCTTCTCTAGAAGGCAAGGGCCCAATCCTGCCCAGGCACCTTCATCACCCTGTCCCCTGCAAGGACAAAGAGGCCCTGTCACTTCATGAGACTCCTTGTGGTAGTAAATTTAGAGGATTGGGCACTAAGAGCTGGTTACACAACCCCTACTCTCAGGGACTGGGGACTGGTTTGGCCCTGGCACGAGTTAGGGCATCCCTGACCTCTGAAGTGTCCCCTCTGGGCTACCGTAAGGGTGTAGAAATCCCTGGGGTGCATGTCCGGCCATTCTGCCTCCTGGATCGATCCACGCCTCCCTCCTCCAACCCCGTCCCTATCCGAGAATGCTGGCAGCGCAGAGCTGGTGGAGCTGGCTCTAGGAATGGACCAAGGATATTTCCTAGGGGAGGTTGTGGGGCACTTGCTTATCCTCCGGCTCTAGTGCACTAGCCTAGCTGGCAATAAGGGGCCATGGGGCAGTTGCGATCTGGCCCCTGGGCAGCAAGTGTAATTCCTTGTGGGCTCTGTGGGGAGCGGAGTCCTGATTCTACCACCAGAGACCTGTGGAAGTGAAATTGTTCTGTAAAACTCCCTGATGTGTCTTGGTCATCCCAGGATGATTTAGGCAGTGTCTCAGCAGTGGTGAAAAAGAGCATTTTCCAGCACTTCCATGCAAAGTTGGATTTGTCTCAAGGAAATGTTGAAATCCAGAATTTTAAACCTTGAGGGTTTCATCCAAGATGGACTCACTTCCATGTGAAAAAACGGTTACTCCAAACTGATGCCATTTTGGAGCAAAACATTGCAAGTTTCTTGTGACTGATAGGGAGGAAAAACACAAAGTTGCAATGAAACATGAAAGCTTCAGACACCAAGCAATCAGAGCACTGTAGGCCTGGAAGGGACCCCCAAAAGTATCAAGTTGCCAATATTTCACACAGCCTTATTCAGCAGTTCACAACCCAATCAATCAACAAGAAATAAGCTGGAGTTAGCCAGTAGTGACTATATATAGGAGCTTCAGAAAATCTTCTTTGCTATTCAGCATTACTTCTATGGAAGGGATATTTTTTGGAGTGAAACTTTCAAAGGATTGAGGACGTTAGCCATCCAGCTTGCTGTTGCAGAAGTTCTTTTGACTGTACACCCAAAGCTAGAAATCTAAGGATTTAGAGCTATGCAGAAAGGCAGGAAGTCATATTTATTTTTGATCTACCACTATGACGAAAAAAATAATTTTTAGCACATCTAGGAGGAAGGGTTTCTCTTCCTCATGATGCATGCTCAGAACTGCAGAGACAGTCGCATTTTTAAACAAGGTCTCCTTGGCCATATTCACACCCCTTGTGCATTTGCTTTCCACATACATCCTAGTATGACTTCTGGTGGAAAGTGAATTCCCAGAACTCACTACTACCCACTGATAGTGAACTTTAAATTCTTAAGGACCTTGAATGGCTACACTGCAATCCAGAGAGGGAGCCATGAACTCCTTGGGGCCATAGGTTCATTACAATGTTTTCAGTGAAATGTTTTCCCAGTTCCCTGGGACGAATCAGCAGAACTTTGGACAGTGTGAGCATTCTGGGCCAGATGACCTAGAACTCTGCAGATTTGCATCACAGAGAATCGAACCCTTTAACACTGAAGAGAATCAGGATTTTTAACATCTGGTCTTTTTCTTCTTTCTTGTGAAATCCTCCCTCCCTCCCTGGCCTGTACTTAGGGATCAAAATCCCTGCTCAGTTTGTGTATGTCGTAAGGCTTTCAGCCACGGGAGGTGGCTGGGGGGACTTGTAAGCCCCAGTTCCTCATTCTAATTAAGATGATTGCCCTTTGCAGTACCTTCCTCCCCCTCTTTGTCTTTTCCTTCCTCTATGCATCACTCCATGGCCATTACACGTTTGGAACCTTTGCACTTAAGTAGTATTTGTGTTCTATTTCCCGCGGCTGTAGGCAGGAGGAGGGGACGGGTGCTCCACAGGCGGAGCACAGGAGCTCCATGAGTCATCCGGGCCCACAGTCTCACAGGATTAGTGGAAACACATTGTGCATGTGACTCACATCCAAGCCAGGGCAGGGCAGTGCGACCCCTATAGCTTCTCCTGTGGCTCTTCATGCTACTGAGAGCGTTGGAGTTATTGATTTATTATACAGTTGGCTTTTGATCCAGCCAAGATCTCCTATCCTGCCCTCCAGCACTGGGCAGGAGCTGATGCTCCAGAGGAACATTAATTCCTCCCCAATGGAAGTGTGACAAGGTCTATGATCCTGCATAGGAAACCATGGCTCTTCTTCTGTTGAGCTACCCTGTTAGTAGAGTTAGAACCCTGTGTAAAACTGCCGAGTGTATTTTGTTGACTCACTGAGGCAGATGCAGCGTGAGAGGAGGTGTGGCAGGAGAGCTGGGCATGGCAAATGCTACAGAGACAGGGTGGTGCCATAGGAAAGAAACGTGAGGAATAGCCAGGGTTGGCGAGAGAGCTCAGGCTGAGGTTTGTTATATGAGTTACCAGTAAAGGAAGGGAGTCGGTTTGACCTTCAAGTCTGAGAGCAAGTTGGGCATGACACCTGCTCACCACTGGGTCTGGGGAGACAGAATATCCGGAGTTGGGAGAGTGGCCAATATCATTGAATCCATTGAGCCATTGAATCCAACTCCTCTCTTGGAGTGCACATTGGGAGTGAGGTGGCCTTTCAGCAAGGTTTTTGCACTAGCACTGTGTTACGATGAAGCTGTGGGTGTACCATTGCTGGATCCAATTGGAATTGCACAGCTTTCTGACCTGGGCCCTATTCTGCTAGCGGCTAGTGAGTCTTCTTCTAAGTGGTAGGGGCTTGTGCTTTTAGAGCAAGAAGATTGGAGGTCTATTCCTGTTGTCACCCTGAAGTGGCAAGGGTACGCACTATGGAGACAACCATTACATCTCAGTAAGTGCCCCCATGGATTTCTTGCAGTTCCATTTGCTCTGCTGAATGATCCCCGCCACTATGCAAGGTAGTGGTGGGGCAGTATATGACCAAATATCTACAGCACAGGTTCTCAGTTACAAGAACATTATTTTAATTTGGCTTGACACTTATAATGTGTATATATAAATATTATTGATTGGGTTAAAAACAGAATTGGTAGGGGCACAATGCAATCACACTCTGCTCATTTGTAGCAAGAATGTACACAGTCAATACAACTTATAATGAACTTAGATACAGAAGAATTTCTCTTCCAGTGAAGCAGAAGGAGAAGCCTGGATGGTCTCCCTGCATTGCCTTCTGCACATTTCACTTGCAGGTATGCTGAAGCTCTGTGCTCAGAGAGCTTCTGTTCTGTGAAAACAATGGCTTTGCAGTCAGTGGGTTACACTGCAGATAAAGACTGGGTCCTAGGAAACGGACAGATTGCCATACTCTTGCTCATATTGCATAGGGGCTTGCAGTTTGCGATGTCTGCTCCTGACTGGGTAGGAATTGCAAATATCTTGGTATTTTTGTTACCTTGTCTCCTTCACTTGTTTGTCTCATGCAGCCCTTAAGTCTTATCTTTTAGACTGTAAGTTCTTTGGGGCATGCACTATATGTTTGTACAGCTAGCACAATGGGGCCCCAACCTGGCTGTTGGTCACTATTGCAATAGAAATGTTAAATAATAAGTCGGGATTGGGGTACTATGCATTGTGGATGAAAGTACCACCGTCTGCTCCAGAGCCATTGGTTTGGTGCAAAGGCCTTAGTCCAGGTTGTTTTTGACGCTTTGGAGAAGAAACAGTTTTATAAGTCCCAGTTAGGAAACCTGTTATGTGGATAAAAATGGTAAATGATCTACTCGGTCAGTGCAATGGAAAACCAGCCATTAAGCAGCCATTTAGAATGGGTAAAATTAATAAAATGGCACTTCTTCCCCTCCACAATTTTGACGAAAAAAAGATTTAATAATAATACCTGGTATCCTTCGCTCCATTGTACAGATAGGAAAATTGAGGCACAGAGATTTGCCCACGGTGACCCAGCAGGCCTGGAAATAGAACCCGAGTCCTACTCCAGTGCTCTCTTCACAAAGCCACACTATCTAACAACCAGATCAGGGGATGGGAGATCAAGGCTTCTGGGTTTTGTTGTCAGCTGTGCCACTAACTCACTGTCCAGCCTTGGGCAGGTCATGTATTCTCTGTGATGTGTCTTCTCCTCGCCAATCCCCGCATCTGTAATTGTGAGACAATACCCTGGCTCAGAGGTGCTTGTGATGCTTTGTGGAGTGGTTGCAGACCCTGGGCTGTAAGTGTCTGTTGTCATTATTTCAACACTTCAGAAATGAACTATTTCCTTTAGTCGGATTTAAGTTGTACCAAAGAATCAGTTTGTCAACCGAGTGAAATAAGGCCCTATGCTCAACTTGATGGCATTTCTCGGTCTGTCTGTAATGTGATAACTCTCTTGAAAACCGCATCCGATCAATTCCAAGATTCCAGGGAACGTTCTAGAGAGACAAGGTGGGTGAAGTAATATCTTTTATTGGACCAACTTCTGTTGGTGAGAGAGTCAAGCTTTTGAGCCACACAGGGGCTCTTCTTCCGGTGTGGGAAAGGTATTACAGCTAAGTACAAGATCAAACAGATAGTTTTAGCATAAGTAGTTAGCACATATCCTAAGGCAGTGGTATGCAAACGGGGGGTGCAAGAGGTTCTCTGCAGGGGGCACAAAGAAACTTTTGTTAATATCACTTTTCACAGCAGACTTACTAGCGCCACCTTGCCACCCTTATTTCTGCGATGCTGCTGGTGGCGGCACTGCCTTCAGAACCGAGTGGCTGGAGGGCGGTGACTGCTGGCTGGGGCAATGTTCTTTGCAGAGAAGGATTTAAAACATATTCCCACACAGGACTCTACAGCAATGCACAGATTTTGGTGCCATAAAAAGTGCCAAGCAAAGACTCTAGGGATAGTCAGTATCGAGTGCATGGTTATTGTACGTATTCTTAAAGGTTAGTTTGATCTTTTTCAAACAAAATGGATAAGTTGGTTGTGGATGGTAATAGTAAATGTTGCAGTGTTTCTGATTCCTCATCAGATACTAACGTTACTTCAATAGAAGTTAAAAAAAAACCCAACAACCCACTGATATGGAGGGTAATGCAGCTGAACTTGTATGTGAACCTTCAACAAGTGTTAGCGCTAGTAAGTCTGCTGTGAAAAGTTATATCAAAGAACCTTTAAGTCTTAACTTAAGAAAATATCAAGATAAATATATAAAACTGGGATTCTCATGGACTCTTGTCAATCATGAGCAATGACAACTATGTGTTTTGCGTTCTGAGGTATTAGCAAATGACAGCATGAAACTGTCGAAGCACAGATGATACGCTATGATTGTAACGCTTCTGCCAGGTGGAGCCGGCAGCAATCAGGGCTGGGTTCAATATCTAGGGGTTCCTCTTCAACAATACAACACAGAACAGGCTCAAGCCCCCACCCAGTAACCTGGGAAAATTACACACCTCCCCGGGCGCCTCTGAGAGGCAATACTTCCCCACTCGTAAGCACAGAGTCTGAATGTAGAAAATAAACTTTTAATGAAAGAACGGAAGTCACCAGACGTTAATTAGGGAAAATGCCACAAGCAGGATTCATAAACATAAAACTGTGAGCAGGACACTCACCCCAGAGTGCATGGGGCAGTGCCTTCTGCCTCCTGTTCTTGAGTTCTACAACCAAAAGTTCCTTTACTGTGCCCCTCTCGGCTCCCTCACCAGACTCCACTCACAGTGGTTGTCCTTGGTCAGTGAGGACCCAGAGTTCAGAGGTGCAGCTGTGTGAGTTCACCTCCCACCTGGGGAAGAAGGCACTTTGCTTGCTCTGCCATTAAGCACTTGCTCTGGCTGGCTGCCCCGCCAGCTGTGGTTCCTCTCTGCCAGCTGCCCTGCCAGCCACTGTGCCGCTCATTGTCTCACCAGCACCGTTCCACTCATTGGTAACCTTCTGCCACCTGCGTCTCTGCTGTGACCTCTGCAGGTCAGTCCCTTGAGATTCCACCCAGCTCCTAGTGATTTTTAGCTCTTAGACTGGGCAGAGACACTGTCCTACCACAAGTGATTGTCAGCTCTTTTAAACACTTAAAATAACAAAAAGACTCCTAACAGAGCCCATATAGCTCTATTTTTGAGCAATGGGGAGGAACAGGTTAAACCAGATGTGAGACTCTTAGGGAGAATCCACATCTCCTGGTTGAGACACCTTGTACTTTCACAGGGCTCTGGCATTTGAGCCCCTGGCTTAACGAGGTCCTTTCAGTTGAGGGCGACCCCCTCATTTGGGACAGGTTAAGCACAGTTCTGCTCCCCTTTATTCATACAATAAAGACAACAACATTGATAACAACATTTCACTACCCCTGCATTCAATACTAAAGTGATTTGTAGTGCCAGCCACTTGATCACTTTGAGCGACATCTGCTGGATATCTATGCAGAGTAGGTGTGTTCATGTAAATACAGTTTGTTCCTGAAGTCTCTCTCTCTCCCAGCTAGCTGTTAGGGGAGAATTCATTCAGACCCTGCTTACATCCTCCCTCCACAATTACAAAACATTCTGAACACGCAAATAAAGATGTTAATTTTTTCAAAAGCCATGCTAAGTTATTGAGCAGTCAAAGAGACATGATGAAAAAACAAGTGACTGTGCCATTAAAAGCTCTGAAAGCATCCCTGGAAGTAGCATATTTGATTGCTAAGTCAATGAAGCCGCACACCATTGGTGAGGCAGTAGTATTGCCAGCTGCGTAAAGATGTGTCAAATAATGCATGAAGATAGATATGGTGAAACTTTGAAAAATATTCCTTTGTTATAGGATACAGTGAGCCAGTGGATCAATTAACTTTCTGAAGCTATCAAATTGCAACTTTTGACTAGAGTTAAACAAAGCACAAAGTTTGCCATACAACTTGATAAGAGCATTCATATTGTGAATTTGGCTCAGTTCATTGTGTGTGTTAGGTATTGCTATGAGGAGGAAATTCTGGAAGTTTTGCTGTTCTGCAAATGACTTGACAGGCAAACTATGGGAGAAGACATCTTCAGTCTTGTGAATGAATTCCTCAGAGCACATGGCTTGTCAAGGTCTAATTGCATTGGCATGTGTACTGATGGCAGAGCTGTGATGTTGGGTCCCAAGAAGGGCTTCATAGGGAAAGTACTCGGCATTGCTCCCTACGTTAAATTCATGCATTGCATGATACACTGTGAGGCTCTGGCTGTTAAAAAACTAGAACCCGAAGCAAACAAGGTTTTGAATGATGCAGTGCAACTTGTGAATTTTGTAAAAGCAAGACCTTTAAAAAGCCGGCTATTTTCTATTCTGTGCAATTAAATGGGCAACCTTCTGCATGTGGAAGTCAGATGGTTGTCTCAAGGGAAGGTGCTTTGCTGTGTTGTCAGTCTCTCAAGGATGAACTCCATCTCTTCCTGTTGGAACACAACCCTGCACTGGTTCTTGATTCTTTGCTATCTCATAGACATTTCTGAGAACTTAAATCATCTCAACTCTTCACTCCAAGGAAATAACCACATCATCTTGGTGACAAGATTTCTGCATTCCTGAAGAAATTCACTCTGTGGAGAGAGAAATATGAAGAAGGAAATGCAGACAGTTTGCATCACCTCAGTGAATTCACAGCAGAATTTCAACTTGACCGCAAACAGACTGATGAAGTTGTTTCCAAACACCTGAAAAATCTCCCTTGAGTTATCGGAGAAGTTTCATGGATTGCCAGCCGAGGAGGTGGATTGGATTATAAACCCTTTTTGCACAGGTTTTGCAGCTACACATCTCCCTCTTGCGGAACAAGAAATGGAGTTAGAGTTGTCAAGTGATCTCACCCAGTCGATGGAATTCAAAGGAAAAGCTCTGAGAAGCTTTTGGCTCTCTGAAAAAGGAGTATCCAGGACTCTCCGCAATTGCCATGGAAGTGCTCTTGCCATTCACGTCCACATACCTATGTGAGAGTACCTTCGCCAAGCTGGTGGCAATCAAGCCCAAACAGGGCTCACAACTGCAGGTGGATAATGATCTCAGAGTAGCAGTTTCTGAGATAAAGCCGAGAATGGATGTTATTGTCTCAGAAATGCAGGCCCATCCGTTTCACTGAAGAAGGAACAGTTAATATGAGTGGTTACTTTTTTTTTTATTTGAATTTTTTTTTAAATACATTTGCAGTTTGTGATACTTTGTGTTTACTACTTCCTAATAACCTTTACCTACTCTTATAAATTTAGTAATAAAAATAAATTTTTAGTTCCTTCCACCAACTTGCAAAAAAACACAATTTCATATTACAGGTAATGGAGGGGAGTCATGACAAATGCTGTGAATGGTAAGGGGGAGCATGACTAGAAAAGTTTGCCCACCACTGTTCCCCTGTAATTATAGGGGGGAAAAGGGGATTAGTGGGTTACACATTATTGTAATAAACCATAAATCCAGTATCTTTATTAAGACCAGGATTTTTAGTGTCTAGCAAAGTTATGAATTGAAGCCCCTAGGCTTATCTTTTTAAAGTGTTGTGCAGGTTTCCTTTAG
The DNA here is from genome assembly GCF_002925995.2 of Terrapene triunguis. NCBI lineage: Eukaryota > Metazoa > Chordata > Testudines > Emydidae > Terrapene > Terrapene triunguis. The sequence continues at coordinate 1,497,783 of NW_020664753.1, read as the reverse complement.
GAATGAGGACTGAAAGGTCAGATACAGAGTGATCGTTTCGTGATAAGTGTTCACCCACAGGTGATGTGGTGTTTTTGTCTCTTCCCTGTGTGAGTTAATTCGAGAGCATAGTGATTGTCTGGTTTCACCCACATAGTTGTTGTTGTGGCATTTAGTGCACTGGATGAGATACACCACATGCATGTGTAGGATCTATGGATCTTGAAAGGCATGTTGTGGGGATGTTGAGCATTGTAGCACTAGAGATAAGTCTGCAGGTTTTGCATCCGTTGTTCTGGCAGGTTCTGGTGCCACTTTCAGTTGGTGTGTGGGGAGCTTCCTTCTGATGAGGAGCTTGGTGAGGTTGTCTGAAGGCCAGAAGCGGGGGTTCAGGAAAGATTTCTTTCAGGATGAGGTCCCCACTGAGTATGGATTGTAATTGTTTGATGATATCCTGCATGGGTTCCAGCATGGAGTGGTAAGTTCTAGGCATCCTATTGATTTTGGTGAGAATTGGGAAAACCGGAAAAGCCTGACTTCCAGGAAAATTTTCTGACCAGAGTGGGTGAGTGAGGGAACTGTTCACGCTGGGGGTGAGGGCCCGGCAGGGCATATGGCTCAGCTGCAATGAAGCGTGCGATCCTCTAGTTTTACATTATTGTAGCTAAACCCTACCCAGCTAGGAATTTCAATTGCTGCTATGCTGCCTCCTACCACCTCTGAACCTCATAGACATAAGGGACCTCAAACTCAAGCTCCTAGTCCAAAAGCACAGCCTATAACCTAATGAGCCAGAGGAGAACAGTTGTCCTGTCCCTTTCCCTGCCCTTTGTTTTGTTTCCTTGTAGATTGTAAGCAGAGCTGGTTGAAAAACAGCATTTCCATCCTGCAGGAAATTCTGATATTTCAGCATTTGTTTTCATCCCAAATTGGGACAGGGTTGAAATGTTGAAACCTTCCAAAAAACTTTTGATCTGGAAATGTCGAGTTTTGCTGGTTTCAATCCAAACAAAATGTCGATGTTCCTGAATCAAAACATTTCAGTCTGTCAACCTGAAACTCAACATTTTGTTTTGGGTGAACATTATCTCTGAGTCAATCTGCCCTGCTGCAGTGCCTCATGGGAGTTGTAGTACTGGCTCCCGCTGTGACCTCTCTGTGGATGAGCCCATGCAGTGCCTCATGGGAGTTGTAGTCCTGGATCCCTCTGTGGTTTCTTTGTGCCTGAGCTGACACAGTGCCTAGGACTTTGACGGACACAAAAGGTTTTATTTAGATTTTCTCAACAGAAAATGCCACCAAAAATCTCGCTTTTCCTTTGGAAGACTTCACTGAAATCCCATTTTCCAATAGGCAAATGTTCTTTTCAAAATTTTTCAAACAGTTTAAATGTAAACTCCCCAGGGCAGGGAATGTGTCTTATGTGTTTGGAAAATGGCTAGTGCGTTTTGGGTGCTACTCAACACAAATTACAAATACTGTTGGCAGTGAGCAGTATAGGACCTATGAGACACAGTTGAGCAATTCCAGTTCTATCCAGTAGGGAGCAGTGGTGTATGCACATGCTCACCGGTTCCTTACATTATTCAAAGTATGTTCTTGGATCTTGTTTCCAACTTCAGAGTCCTGCAGTTTCAGTCTGGCAAATGTTGCTTGAGGAATTATCCTGGTGGGATTGGCTAAAAACCCTGGTTTGGTCAATTTCAGCTCTCCCCACTGGGTCCAAGTGCTTCTCCATCCACATAGACATCCTGCATCAGCAACACCTAAACAGTTGTTCCCATTTTCTGTATTTCAGGCCTGGGAAGAGTCTGCTGGGATAGTCTCTTTCCCGAACATTCAATTTTTAGCAAGTGAGGTTTCCAAACTTCTGACCAAAGAAATCAAGAAGAAGCTAAACGGCAAACCTGCAGGTAATAGCCAGAGGTCACATGGCCTGGGATGTGCTCAATCCTGTGTGTTTTGTGATCCAAATTTAACCATGAGCTGTAATGTATTATGCTATGCATTTAAGGAAAGGTGGGGAAACAGCAATAGAAAATACTAAGTCAGATCTTTAGCTGGTTTAAACTGGCATTGACTTCAATAGAGCGTCACTGATTTACACCAGCTGTGGCCCTGGCCCCATCTGTGCCAAGTTAACTTGCTTTGAACCATTTGCATTTCCTGTTTTCTGATCTACCTGGGGACGATTGTAATAACTCTTAGCATTTTATTTCTTAAATGTTTGTTCTGTCTTAAAAATAAAAACAAAAGATCATGAGCCTTGCATTGCTTTCCCAGTGACCACTGTAAATTCCTTGAACTATTTGGTTGGCAGAGCTTATGAACTATGCTGGCATTGCCAGGGGAGGTTGTAAACTCCACGAACCAACTAATTTGCATTGCCTAACTGCTCACTTGGTGCCCCATCCAAAGCCTATTAAAGTCCTTCCACTGACATCAGTGGGCCTTGGGTCATGCCCTTAGTTAATATAGCTTTGCTAGTTTCACCCAGTGCACTAAGAGTTGCTCAGTACAATGTTGTCAGCTTCCTTAATGGAACTGAAGTCTACTGTTGTGATGATAGAGGACGCTCGGCTGGCCGTGGGGCAGTTGCTGCAGCTGAAAGGGGAAGAGGAAGATGGCTGTGTGCTTCTGAGATCGGTGTACCTCCTCTCACAGATTGACTCGGTAAGAGAAAGCAAAAGTGCACCTTCTCCCTGTAAAGGCCCGGGAGCTAGAGGAGTGAGGCAGCCGCTCCAGTAACAGAACCCCCAGTTTTCAGTAAGTGAGTATTGTCTCCAAGGCTTTATCCTTGAGCATTAATGTGCAGAGGTTATACCAAAACGTTACTCCCCAAGCATAAAATCAAAGATAAGATGCCCAATGTGGGTTACAAACTGGCCTTCAGTGAAAAGACAGGGGAGTTCTGCCCCACTCTGCCTGCCAGGCAGCTGTTTTTGCTCAGTTCCCCTGAATCGGCTTCAGTCCTGCTTTATTATTCCAAGCTATACACCTAGGGGAGACCTGAGCAGGGAACTAGCGATCTGCTGCAGACATGCTTGGAGTCTGCACCCTTTCACCCTGAAGAATCCTAAAGCACTTTGCAAGCTGTCTACATACAGCAGCACTGGAATGCAGCTACCTCTGGAGTGGAGGATGGCAGCAGCACTGCACAAGAACAGGGGAGGGAGAAAATCTGGCCCAGGGTTCCATTGCAAAGCCTGTTTCCTATGAAAAGAGCCATGTGACAGTTGATGTCCATGCAGCCCAGACAGGTGTCTTTTCATCCAAATATATGAAATTAAATCTTACACACAGCTGTTAAAGAACATTATCTATGTAACTGAGAGAGGCCCTTTAGACTGATTTATTGGTAGAGGCACAGTGTGATAGTTGCAGTGAGATCTGTGCTCTTCATACAGTTTAAAAGTTTGATATTTCATATAGCACAAGATGTCTTTAAGCTTTGTACACTACCCAACCCCTCCTCTATTTAGCTTGTTTCTGATCACTTCCCTGTAAGCTGAAGCAGCCACACTGTTACTTCCTCATTCCTGCGGTTGATTAGTTAGTACAAGGACTTTCTGGAGAAGGGAGGAAATTAATTCATTAGTGCCAGAAAAGTCAAGTCTCTTGGAAAGGTTGCCTCTTACTTTTAATCATGCTTTTTCTAAAACGTATGTGCAATGACTCAGCAGGTTGCAAACATGCAGTCATCACAGTCCTCTGCTAAACTGCATACATGCTGCTCCTGGCTTAGCATTACAGATCTCAGTTGCTATAGTCTGTTCCCAGTGGCTAAAGATGAGGCAGACACTGATATGAGCTGCTAGTCAGACTGCGGGTTGGATCCCTTGCATGACTCCACTACAGACTTCCTAGTGCAGGACATTTCAGGTGTCTGTATAGGCTCGGAGGAGCCATAAACACAGAACGTGGGACAGCCTAGTCAGGTAGCTTGTAGGAGGTCCAGTCAAGATGCCTGTTGCCCCATAGCAGGTACTGCCCAGCTACATGATCTTGTCACTATGATGCACGCTGTCTAGGACTTTCGAGTGACAGCAGGGATAGGATGCAGGAGTCCCGAGGCTGCAGGGTGAATGGATAGAAACTCAGGGAGAAGTACAACAGTCATTGTGTGTGATGTTTTTTCTATTTAGGGGACACTGTGGAACATCATCAAATCCGGACTTCCGGTTGCTCTGATGCAGTGCCTGTACCTTTTCTTCACCTTTCCTTTGGGGAAAGCCAGTGATGGAGGGACAAGGGAGGAGGACGAGCAAGTTCAGGAGATGTTTGTTCAGGTAAGGGATCCCCTCTAGTACTCCTTAGTTTTGAGCACTCAGGGACCCTGGAAGAGGAATGGATGCTGGTGCTCATTCAGACTTTGGAATGGAGTTTATCAATTTATCATGCTAAACCAGACATGTGTGGATTGTGCTGTTCTTTCCAATACTAGCCTGAAACTTTTCTGTCCAAAAGTTTCAGTTTTCCCATGTTTTGAACCAGCTTGAAATGAACATTTTTCTTTCGAATCGACATTTTGACTTAAAATGTCAGTTTGTTTTGTTTTTTAAAAACAATGTGACATTTTAAGTTGAAACAAAAATGTGTTTCTACATATCAGCTCAAAACGAGTCTTCATGCTGATATTTCCCATAGGAAAATCCAAAGTTTTTCATCAGAATTGACCCATTCCCGTGAAAAACGTTGCTTTGGCTGAAGCCACATTTCTCCTTGGGAAATGTGCTGCATGAGAAGTTCTGAGCAGCTCTGTGTCAGAGCCTGCTTGTTAAGTTGCATGAGTTTCCTTAAAAAAAAATGTTTGCACAGTTGTAGTAGCTGTAGTGGTCCTAGGAAATGAGAGAGACAAGGTGGGTGAGGTAATATCTTTAATTGGACCAACTTTTGTTGACGGAAGAGACTGAGACAAGCTTTTGAGCTACTAGAGCTTGTCCCTCTCTTGTCCACCAAGAGAAATTGGTCCAATAACAGCAGGGCCGGATTAAGACCTTTAGAGGCCCTAAGCACTGAAAAGATTATGGTGCCCCCCCATATGTAATTCAAAATAAAAACAATACTATATCGTAAAATAAAATTTTATTTTTCAAAATGACACAAAACTTACATGTATGCTGAAATTAAAATAGCTTCTTTCTAGATTTTCTGATTGCAAAATGCTGGATAAGTTCATTGAAGCTGACTCGAGGAAGCAAGTCCACTTCCATACACAATAGGGAAAGTGAATCAAGTCTGTCCTGACACATTGTTGTTCTCTGAGGGTTTTTTATTCTTTTCAGCTGAGAAAAAGAGTGTTCTGCGGAGCAGTTAGTAATCATCAATGTTAGAAAAATACGTAGTGCGATCTCTACATTTGGAAATACACATTGTATTCCGTCTTTCAATATTGTGTCATGAAGATCAATGTGACTGAATTTCATTTTTCCTGTTTCATTAAACTTTGCACGCATATAACAGTGGAACTGCAGTACTTCTCCACAGAGATTCATGTTCAAGTCAACAGGGTATGAGTCAGCTAGCTTTTGGGAACCTTGTGAATATTGTTCGTCAGATAAGTCCATATAGTTTAGAGAAGAAAATCTACTTGATACTTCTTTGTACACTTCAACTCTCCTCTTCATATGAGCTTCCAAGTGTATCAATTATAGCGTAGTAAGTAGATACACGACATTTGTCTCTAGGATTCAATGCTGTTTCTGTTGCACTGGTATCATTTGCTTGTTTTTTTCTGATTCACTTGCGGGACTGGGCTTCTTTATAGTTAGTATGAGGCACGATATTTTTGATATGTCTTCAAATCTTTCAAAATCATTCCTCAAAGTGTGTAAGTGGTCTGCTAATGATTGACAGAGGTCTGCACATGTTTTCAAATCCAATTCTTTTTCTTGGAGAGCTTGACTTGTGTGGTAAAAGCGTTGTAAAATTTCATTCCACATGGTCAACATGAATACAAACTCTAGTTTTTGCATCTTGTTTGCAATGTTTTCTGCCTCTCGTATAGTTTCTCCCTTTTGTGATTGGTCTTCAACTATACTTTCTAATGCATCCATATGCCCAAATATGTTTTAAGAACTGCCCATCGGTGTGTTGAGGCAGAGAAAAATGTATAAAGTAACTGGACTGTTGAGAAAAACCTTACTGCCACCGGACAATAATCAACAGCACTGCGGCCAACAAGATTGAGAGAGTGGGCAGCATAGTATGAATATGGCATATTTGTTCTGTTCTAAAAGCTTCTTCTGCATTCCTTAATAACGCCCTGACATGTTGGCAGCATTGTCATAAGATTGACCTCTGCACTTTGAGAAATCTATTTTGCAAACTTGGCACAGATAATGCAGTACTTGATTTGCCATTTCTTCACCAGTGTGGCTTTTCAAATTGAGGAATGTTATAAATCGTTCAACTGGTTTTCCATCTGTGGGAGACACATATCTTAGTACAATACTCAATTGATCAATATGTGAAAGATCAGGTGTAGAGTCGACAGATAAACTGAAGTACCCAGCAGTACTTATTTCATCCACAATAGCTGAACGAACTTTGTCACTCATTAGACCAATGAGTTCATCACATATTGTCTTGGATAAGTATGATGGGTTACCTTTGCCAGCATTCCCATATTTTGAGATATGGCCTGCTAAAAAATGGGTCAAACTGAGCCACAAGCTCCAACAATCCCAAGAAATTTCGATTCTGCAATGATCCGAATGTGTCATTTGATCCCCGGAAAGGCAGACAGCGTTCAGCTAATGTTTGAATAACAGCTATAACACGCTGCAAGACATGTTGCCTGTATTCATGCTCCCCTTTAATTTGTTCTTCCAATTTTTGTGTCAATCCAAAGCCCTGTCTTCGATTTAAATATGTCAACATTGAATCTCTGTGAGTAGTGCTATTTTCATGTTGTTCAATTAAAACAGTATTCCGCCAGTCACTAAATCCATCTGCAGCAAACCGGGATGTTGAAGGTTTATATGCAAAAAGTTTGCAAACAAAACAGTACACAGACCCTGTTGATGGTGAATACAGTAGCCATTCTCGAGTGTATTTCTCACCATTCGCTTTCATGCCGAAAAATATTTTTTGTGGACAATATCTTGTTTGTTTGCCATTGGTAAAAGTCTGACGTGATTTCTCAAATGGCCCAGGGCGGTGTGGACAGTCATTTGGTCCACAATCTACCCAGTAAGCTACATCATCAGTACTGAAATCAACCCACATACCAAGATCTTTTCTCCTATTATTTATAGCATGAGCAGGTTCAGTCTCTGACACATCCACACCTTCTAGAACAATGTCTGTTTTACCACCAGGAGTAGGATGATCAGTTACAGTCTCTGATTTCCTCGCATTATTTCGATCTACGTTAGTAGGACGCCCCCCTGATTTAGGTGGGGATAAGTAATAAAAAGAGAACAGAAAAACAGGGGAAGAGTGTGTAGTGGAGTGTAAGGAAGTCTAACAAAGTTCTGATTTTTCCCATGATGACTACTTCAATGCTTTTTTTGAAATATCAAATATCAAATTAAAAAAAAAATCTCATTTTTTTTGGTGCCCCCTGCTTTGCTGGTGCCCTAAGCACGTGCTTAGTCTGCCTATTGCGTAATCCAGCCCTGAATAACAGATATTACCTCACCCATCTTGTCTTTCATTTCCTGAAAAAGGGTACTGTTTTAGTCTCGTTTAGATTTGCTTTTGACTGCAGTGATATAAGTGTACTGTTGGCTGTCCCAGAACTCAGCAGGCTGCACGGCTGTACTGTGAAACCCATGGGAACCATATTCTAGGCTGGGGTGGGCAAACTTTTTGGCCCGAGGTCCACATTGGGGTTGCAAAACTGTATGGAGGGCTGGGTAGGGAAGGCTGTGCCTCCCCAAACAGCCTGGCCCCCGCCCCCTATCCGATGCCTCCCACTTCCCGCCCCCTGACTGCCCCCCTCAGAACTCCTGACCCATCCAACCCCTCCTGCTCTTTGTCCCCTAACCACCCCCTCCTGGGACCCCCCCCCGCCCCTAACCACCCCCAGGACCCCACCCCCTATCCAACCTCCCTGCTTCCAGTCCCCTGACTGCTTTGACCCCTATCCACACCTCCGCCCCTTGACAGGCCCCCCGGGACCCC
>NW_020664753.1:1427550-1489574 GCF_002925995.2 Terrapene triunguis | reverse complement strand
GCCCAGAGCGCTGCCCGCGCGGCAGCAACATGGCTGTGTCGGAGGGGGGAGAGGCCGGTGGCTAGCCTCCCCAGCCGGGAGCTCACAGGCCAGGCAGGATGGTCCCGCGGGCCGTAGTTTGCCCACCTCTGTTCTAGGCATTTGGGGGGAGAGGGAGATGAAATCCAACAGCTGTTGGGTAGCATGTGAGTAGCTTTGATCTGGTGGGAGTCCAGGACTGGAAATCACACCTGCAGGAGTCATTGGTTGCCTGAACTCACTAAGGTGGTGAGAGAGAGAGAGTAGGGAAGAAGCCAAGATTCCTGAACAGCCTATTCAGTCCTTTTGAAAAAGACCATGGGACTTAATAGAGAGTGGTAACTTTCCATAGAATTTTTAAGCCATCCTATAGAATTCTAGAACAAGGGCTATTGTTCTCTGACGTTCTGTAGATTGTCTTAACAGCTCTAGAGAAAGGATCTCACTGTCTGTTAGATTCTATAGAGTTTGAGTAATATCCATGGAGCCCTATCGGTTTAATCACTGTCAAATTCAATAGGGCTTTTCCATAAGTACAGTTTGGACCCCTCCTTCATGAGCGATTAAAGGGTGTGAGCAGTAAAATTTCTCAATGGGCTAGAAGAGAAATCCAAAGGCTCCCTCTGGAATGGTACTTCATTGTGTCCATAGTGTGTTGCTGGCACAGGCTAGCCCAGAGTTTTGTGTTACACTGAATTACCATGCTGGTTCATTTCTCCCCTATGCACATTCGCTGAGATTTCCAATGCCAACATAAACACACAGCCCCCACTGAAGGTAAATGTTTGCTTTGAAAATCTCAGATATTGTTTAGAAATCTAAGTGACAGTAAAGCACATGACAGTGCTGACAATTGCGAGGGGTCTGAGTGATATCTTCTGACCAGCCCACAAAATATGGCCTAATTCTGCAAAATGCCAAATGGCCTTAATTCCCATGGAAGCTAATGGGAGGAGACCAGGTCTGTACCTTGGACCTCCTGTAATGTAATACATGATATTTATTATGTGTCTGCCTTTGGTGTTCTATGTGCTTGGCTTAGAACCAGCAGTGAGCTGCATATAAGGTACAAGCAAGGGCAGGGAGAAGGTAGAAAGATGCCATCTATCCTGTATTAAGTATTGGGCCAGAGATCCTTATTAAATGTGATTAAGGAAGGGATAACTATTCTTAGGTACTTGAAGGTGCAACAAGGGATTGTGTAGGTGCAGGAAAGATTTACATATTAAAACTAAGGAGAGATTCTACTGGGCAGAAGACATTTCTTGAGGGATCACTTTTGCTTCCAGCCATGAGGTCTATGAGAGTTCCACCAGAACAATGACACTGTCAACCAATAAGCAGAGACCAGTGATAGTGGGAGACTGACCTTCCGCTGGAGCTGGGACCAAGCTGTAGAACTCCCTGCTGCAAGAGATGAGAATGACCCTGGAACTGGCCAGTTACAGAAGTGAATGAAAATCTCATTCCATCAACTTATCTTTCCCTCCAATTTTTACACCTGCATGGCCCCCTACACACCTGAACTATAAACTAATAATGTTACATCTGCAGGCTGGGAATGAGGACAGATCTTCTTGTTCTGATGGTTAGATACTTGGGAGAGGCTCTGATGTTATGGCGATAGGGGCCATAGCAGTAACTAGTTACACAGCATAAAGTATTCAGCTGCTTTTGTTTTCAGTGGAACTGCATCCACTAATATAGGGTCAGATTTGACCTGATATATTCAAGCCGATGGAGCCCTAATACGCTTCCCAGAATTCTGCATTTAATTTGCATTACAACCAATTTTCTTTTCCAGACAATGCTCAACTTATACAGGGAGGAACAAGGTTTAGAGGAACTTCTGTCAGCTGCCGAGCTTCAGTCTCTAATTATAGCGACGGCCTCACTCTGGGACCAGTGCAACCTTTCGTGGAAAGCACCCACAGGCCGTGTGCTTCGGACAATTTCAAAGGCCCAGACGAAAACTGCCATCATGTACCTACAAGGTTTGGTTTTTCCTGAGCACCCGTGGAATGAATTCCTCCAAGAAAAATCGCACTTGGCTCAGGTTTCATTTCTACATTCCCCCAAGAGTCAATCACTTGAAAATGCATGAACTTCTAGACTAGAGCTCAATTTAGTGCTGGTGGGAACCTGGGAACTGAAGTCCTTTATTTATGCATAGAACAGAAAGTTACAGGCAGCAGCATGTCATGTCCTGTCCCACTACCACCAAAGGTACCCAAGCCAAGAGATACATTAAAGAGTTACAAGTCACATGACCCCAGAGCCAATTTGCTTTGCTGGGGTTCCCCAGCATTCTAAATATTGCTCCCCTGATATTTGCATGGCACCTTGCTGAACTTTTGTCAGCTGCAGTGCCCAGTGCATTGGGGAATCCTGATTGGTTGCCAGTGATAGTTTGGCTTCTTCCTAGAGGGAATTTTCCATTATATTAGGGGTGTTTTCATCTTTAAAAAAATGCAAAGATTACTTATCTCCACCCTGCAAAAGAAAAAAACAATCAGGATAATTTATAATCAACATTCTGCCATCAGAACCTCCTCATAGGGTGTAAATGTGTTTTATTTTTTATGCAAAAGTCCCCAAACCTGGTTTCTTCATTCACACCACTTGTGAGATCAGGTCCTTGTGTAGTAAGAGGTAGTCCTGGCAGCAGGTGAGTTGTCTAAGAATTGCCAGCATGACCACACTTGGAAGCTGGGCTACTAGACTAAATGGAAAAGACCACTCAACAATGGTAGCTTCAGAGCAAAATGTATCCTCCTCCTCATTGTGCAAAACTATTAATCTCTATCCGAGAATATGTTATCATCTTAATACAAGATAATCTAATTATCCATCATCCATTTACCATGTATCAAAAGGGCTGGACTCACGGTATGTAGATTTCATTGGGGGCAGGTTTATGTTCATAAAGCTGCTTGCGTTTCTGTGGGTCAAACACAGAAATTTAATGGGAGTTGAGGAACGAATTTTTTTTTTTTAATTTTTACTCTAATCTCTTAAACCAGCAGTGTATTCCTGTATTCTGCCCCCCACCTCCCCAAATCTCTTCTCCAGCGAAAAGAGGAATTAACTGCACCGTTTGATTGGGAAATGTAATTTCAAGCATGTTGTTACATTTTGTCTGTGATTTTGCAGTTGTTTGTAACATCAGGCTGTCAATACTAACCATGTGCTGTCATTTATTCACAGCTGCGGACTGCATTAAGATCGCCATTCAGAATCTATTCAAGTTGTCTGACACCTTGCCGGCTTCTGACATGTGTGAGGCAGTTAGCATCATCCTGTGTTTTGTGAAGGATTCCTATCCTATCTCCTCAGCTTTGCTTTTGGAGTTTGAAAATAATGATGGATACCAGCTCCTGGTAAAAATTTTACTGAGGTGAGTATGGAGTTTTCACTGGATTTCTAGGGGATGATAAAGCATGGGTCTAATTAAATATAATTTTCAGAGGTGGTGATGGCTTGTTTTAAAATTTCAATTGCATTTTAGAAAGATCCAGGTAACATAGTGGGCAGCTGAAGCACTGAGGTGCTGGTAACAAAGGGTCTCATTTAGCAAACCACTAACAACACCGCACTGCTGTTTAAAGAGCAGAACCACAGCATAACTTCTCCCTTTGAAACCACAAGGGGAAGTGCCAATTGAAGAAGTTAGAGTAGAGGTGGGTTAGGGAATTACCTAAATTGAGACCCAGACCAGGTTTTGTTCATCAAACACTAGTATATGGATAATATCAGGAGAGACCTCAGCCAGACCCACTTTGCTCAGAAAGGCTCCCCTGGTCATGAACTCTTTATCCAGAGGAAGCATTTCACCTGATGGAGCAGATCTCTAAGTAAAAAGCTAAATCCAATGTGCATGTCTAGGATTAATATGCTCATACCTGGACAAGACCCATGGGTTACCCTGGGTAGAGCTGGGCAACATTTTTTGACCAAAACTTTTTTTGGTGAAAAATGCAGATTTGGCAACACTAAAACATTTCACAAAACGTTGATTTTGCCAAATTGTTTGTCAGGATAAAACCTTTTAAAAAAATTTTGGAAAAAAAAATGAAAATGTCATCAACATTTATGATACATTTTGATTTTTCTGTTCAAGATGAATTTTTCTTTTAAATTTCTCTCTTTTTTTACAATTTAAAAATGTAAAAAAAAAAAAAAAGGCTCAAAACTGAAACAAAGTGTTTTGTTTCAGGTTGAAAGAAATGTTTATTTCAACCTGAAACAATTTTTTTTTAAATGGGCTCCATAGATATTACTCCAAAAAATAAATAAATAATAAATTGCTTCAGAATTTCCACAAAACCAAAAAAAATCCATCATTTGCCCGCCTCTAATCTTGGGTCAAAACACAAAGCAGTTTTGTCTGCTATTTCCACTATTATTGCACTCTTTATTAAGACCCTGAGTTTACTACATCAACAGCCAGTGGAATAACCGTGAACCAGTTTCCCCAAAAGCATTGAGCAGTCTTGTTCCCACAGGTATAGTCTTCAAGTTAAGAGAGTCTCTCCAGACTTTACCATCCAGCATAGTTTCCACCATAGCTGCCAGCCTCTCCTCCCTCCCCCTCCCCTAGCCCCCCACTACTGAAGGCCTTGTCTGCACCAGAAATACAGCTAGTCCAGGTAACTCTCCAGAAGAGTTCTGGTGCTATAACTTGTACCAGTTCCCCAAATAAAATAACTATGTCTATAGTAGGGCTTTTGCCAACCTAGCTAAATTGGTTAGGGGGGCAATTTTTTCACCTTCTTAACTGACTGAGCTCTACCAGCAGAAAAGCACAGACTAGCCCTGAGAGGCAGAAAAACCTGCATTTTATAGGGCTCCAGACTCCTTCCCTTCCCAGCATTCTTTGCCAAACCGGGATTGACAGGCAGGCCTCCCAGCCTTTCCCCACTCTTTCAGTGAGTGAGCTTCCTGTATGCTGATATCCTGAACCTGTTCTGTGGGTAAGGACAAATCTTCCAGGTCCTGTTTCCCGCTTTTTTCTCTTAAAACCAGACACCAGTGTCATGCTGTCTGGACTGGCTCATGACCGTGAACGCCTACCTCAAAGCAGACTGTCAAAAACAGACCGACACCTCAAACCACTGGTGTGTCCTGTAGTTAGATTTCACTGAGCTAGTAACAAAGGTGAACTCCTGGATCATTGTAATAGTCTCACCATGGAGTCAAAGATAGCCCCCTGAGACTCTCCAGTCTGTCTTGCCATGCAAGCAAGCTGGACTTAGTGACAAATAGTCACGTACACCAAAAATCACACACTATTCAGTTTGTTTCCAGTCCCAAGAGACCAGTCACTTACCCCACATCAATTGGTACCCTAGATCTTACACCAAAGGCAACGCTTGTATTCAATCCCATAATAAACTATCTAAAGGTTTATTAATTAGGAAAAAGAAATGAGGGTTATTTGCAGGTTAAAGCAAGCAAACATACTGTGGTGAACTGCATTCAATTAGGGTGAACTGCAAAGAATGGGGCAGATGTATTCAGGGTGTACCAGCATAGCTGGGACCTCAGTCTTGTGACTCAACTTCCCCCAATGAAGCTTAAGCAGATCTGAGATGACAGAATCAGGACCCAAGGATCTTTTATAAAATGTTATGTTCTCTTTGACAAGTTGAAGTTCCTCGGGGAACAAAGGTAATTTAGGATGACTTAGCTATACAAATTAACATAAGGACATTGGCTTGTTCCTCCACTATTTACAGATGATTTTCTATACATTTCAAAGAGAGATGAATACAGAGATATCCCATGTTTACAATTTATTTAAATTTTAGGATGTTCTTTTGATCTCTGAATTATCAGAATACAGCATAGACAGGGACTGTTGATTACATTGTAATACATACTCATACATATGTAAATACACAAAACACAACCATTACCTTCCCACATGTCACATGTCTTTAAGAGTCAAATTTGAGTAATTTATTTTGCAGGATGTTTAATCCTTTCTAGCCATGCATCACAGATACACACAAATGAGTTGCAATCTAAATCCTAAGAGTGACAGTGTTGTAGTGATCTGTCAATTCAAAGAGTCTTTCAGGGTAGACCCAGGAAGTAACCCCTGGGGATCTCTGGCTTCAGTTTGCTGTCTCTGACCCTGGGAGATTTCCTGTGTGTCTGTTTTTATTTCCTTCATTCAGCCCCCAAGTCCATAGGACGAGCTTCCTTGCACCTAGCATTTCCAAAGGGTGATGGGACCATTAACCAATCCTTTGTATTGCGATATTCCTTGATGACCTGTCTGATTTTGATAGTTCTTTTGGACAGGCAGGGGGAAACACTCTTCCCATCTGAGTTCACAAGTTTAGAGCAAACATTTTCAATGTTATAAAGCAAAACTTACATATTTCCTTACAGCATGGCATACAAACATTACAAATAAGATTAATACGTGTGGCCACTTATGAATGTTCTATAGAGTCTAAACACTAAATACATTCTTATAAAACCAATACCTATTTTGCGCAACACTAATACATAAGTGACCTGGTCTGGTCTCCAGCTATGAGTTCGTCTGTTCTTAGCTAATGCCTGCAGTCTTGGCAAGAGCTGCCACCCGGCCTGCCAGTGTCACAACCAGCTCCTCCCTACCCCCCATTGAAAACCCTAGAAGGGGAAAAGATGGTCTTGTATTCCCTGAGGATTTTCTAATTCCTAATGATAGCTTGTTCTGGCAAACATACCTGTGCACAAATAGGTTTGAGGAGAAAGATTGCACTAGTCCCAATCATAAGAGCACTGGACGTAACGACATGATATATGGCTGACTGCTTTTCACCACTTGCTCTTTCTCCCTTTGATCTAAGCTACTGTGAATCTGGGAGATGTTTGGAACCAGCCTATGGTTTAACAGAGACTTCAATGCACTATCCATGTGTCTAATCCCATATGGATAGCATACATCTCAGATTAAACAATGTCTTCCCCTTCCAGTGGGCCCATGGGTCTGTAAATCTCAGGCAGTTTTGTAGAAACTAAAGAATTGTATATGTTTATGGTTTATATTTTGCTAATTGTGTTTCCTTTTTTATTTTATTTTTAAGTACAGGGCTAACATTCTGAGTTGGATCTCTAGAGCTGTCTGAAATATTCTGAATTTTGATTTTTTTTTAATTATAAATTTGTTAATTTTGACCCAAAAAATCAGGATATATTTTTGGTGAAAAATTTCCCTTTTTCCAACTGGTGCTGTGGATTGCACTTCTAGTGGTACATGTAATGGGACTTAATTTCAATATTGGCTAGTCTCCTCTTGCAGTCGCTTATTGACCTCATCCCTTTAATTATCTGGTTCAGTTTGTAGTTCTTCCCCTGATCCAATTGTGGAGTTAGTCAAACTGTCAGATTGTCTGGAGAGCAATTCAGTTCAATCAGTCGTCCAATCAGTGCAACAGAAAGCATAACAGATTACAGTGGTGGAAGGATCCGGGGGGAAGGAGAAAAGTGAGAAATTGTTACTTCAGTATCTGGTGTCCCTGTAGAATGGGTTTATAAAAGGACCTGGTTATTGTAAATATTACTGAGCCACAAGCATATGACTACATACCCCGGCCTTTGTTTTTAGGTGGGAGGGATCTCCGCACAGTGAAGGAGACCACCATGTCGAAGAGGTGCTGGATCTACTGACTTGCCTCACAGTCTGTGGGAAAACTGAACTGAAAGTTTCTGGCAACATTACACATCCTCAGCTACCGCACTTTGATTTTGAACAGACACAATCCTCTGGTACTGTATATACACATACAAATATTAGTGTGGGCTTAGCATGGGAAAATAAATCATTATGCACAGCATGTGCATGACAGAGAAGAAAATGTACATGATCGCATGTGTGCACCTGCAGTGCTAAGGTTACATCTACATTGTGACCAGGGGTATGAATGGCAGCTCATGCCTGGTTTAATGGCTGCTAGTTTGCTAAAAATAGAAGTGAGAACTGTGTGATGTGGGATTCCGCGTGGGTTGCACAAGCCTGCCTGACGCCCCCGGGGTACGTACATGCTTGTGCAGCTGGTGCTGAGGCCCGGGCACTGCATCCTCACTTTTATTTTTAGCAAGCTAACTAGAGTACAGCTAGCATGGGTACATCTGCACAAGCTGCCATTCACACTGCCAGCTGCAATGGAGAGGTGCCATAACCCACATGGCATGGATAACACAGTCAGTACAGCTGGCTGGCAAATGGGCAAAATATCATGTAAATGTTCAAAATCATTTACAATATTTCTTTAAAAAAATCATTCTATCAGCATAGTCACATAGTGGGACTGTTTAAAAAAAATCACTTTTGAAAACGTTCTTATTTCTAAGTCTTAATTGTACTGCCCCAAGGCATCCCAGTGGGGACTTATGCAGATGTGTAAGTGTTTGCAAGATGCCGGGCCTAAAAGGATACCTGGAAAATTTGATGAAAACTTAGCAAACCAACAATTTTTCATAAAAAAATGCTGACGTAAGAAAAGGGAAGCTTTGCAATGAAGATCTTCCATTCAAAACATTTCTATTGTCTCTAAACGCAGTTTTTAACCTGTTCTGATTAGTAATCTGGTACTGCCTGTGGACCACCCACAAAGTCCCTGATCTGAACAGCTTACAGTCTAAATAGACAAGACATGCCCAGCGTGGAGGAAGGGGTAGAACCTACAGTGGGATCAGTGGGATGGTTTCCTAGCACCATGCTGGCATCACTATTTTTATTTTTGTTTAAATTTTGTGGAGTGGGGTTTGGTTGGGAGGGGACTAGCTAAGCTCAGAGGCCAGGGGAGGGAGGGAGTGGGACAGGGCAAGGGAAAAGAGGCTATGGATGGGAGGTGGAGTGAGACCGAGGTGCAGAGACTGGGAATTAGAAGGCAGGAGGGGCCAGGAGCAAACAGCAAGTCTGCACAGGACAGAGAATGTCTGGAGTCAGACCTGTAGAAAACACTTTCATGGCATCCGCCATGCCTGCCAGTCCTTCCTGCGGTACTCACTGAGGCTGCTCTTGTGCCTGCTTCTGCCAACTTCAGTTTCTCTGGCCCCTGGGGCCGGCTCCTCCCTGGAAATTTTTCTTCCCCAAGCCCACGTGGCTCAGGGGAGTTGGGGTACTGCATAAAGTTATGATGTGGGTCACCCCTGCACAGTTCTGGGTCCTGAGGATGATCAGGAGAGGGGTGTTCCCACTTTTCCCCTGTTCCCCATTCTCCAATACTTGCTGAGATTGCATCTGTGTCTGACTTGTGCTCTTAGATATGCCTTAATAGTACAGATAAGGCGTCTGTATTGGGCTTGAGATAAGCGTGGTTAAAATGATCTGGCTTGATTTCTGTTTCTCAGGAATGACAGTGAAAAACCTCCAGGCTTTTCAGGTGTTGCAGTCCATCTTCCAGAAAACCAGCGATCTGCACCTCTGTAGGAGAATCTTACTGGCTATAAAAACCATGTGGGCCTGGGACACAATGAACTTCTTCTTCCTGGAATGGACGTTACAGCCCATCTCCCAGTTCACTGACATCATCCCCCTCAAACCGCACCTGGTTCAGATACAGTTCTTCCAGCTGGTGGAATCAGTGGTGCTAGAACTGTCCTACATCCCCCATGAAATCCTAAAGAAGGTTGAGTGTTTGATAAAGGAGAACTTGGTGCTGTCCTGCACCATAGCTGCTCTGCGGTGCCTTCACAGCATCACCAAGAGGGACTTGCTCTTCACTGACATATTTAGAGACTCTGGGCTCTTGGGCCAGCTGCTGACTCAGCTGAGGAAGCAAGCCAAGATCCTGAGGAAGACAGGTACAGCTTGTTTCATTGGCAAGGAGTGGTGGGGCAGGCAGAGTTGTAGGAAAGAGATCTACACTGAGTGTGTAGAGAGGCCAGTGTTACATGCCAAGGTGCTAGAGTTTGTATGGAAGCTGCCTGGCCCTGGCTTAAATTCCTGAGCTGCTGATGCCACACCAAACTAGTTCCCTCCTGAAATCTGACTTTCTCCAGTTCCACTCATCATATGATGCAGCTTATGGGGTATGAATCAATCACAGGACTTAACCTCTCTCAGCAGTTTTGTCTCCAGTGGCAGCCATTAAAAAGGGGGCCCAAGTTACCAAAATTAGCATCTCACTTTGGGTTCCTTGGGAGCCCAACTTGAGAGCCTGGGCTTGACTTTCACAGGTGCTGACTATTCTTGTTTCCAGTTAAAGTCACTGGAAGCTGTAGCACTCAGCCCCTCTGAAAATCAGGCTCAGGTTATCTCATCGTGGGCACAGCAAGGTCCCTGGAACACCCACGGCCACTCCCAGAGTTTCTTCCTAGGCACAGTTTTATTTTCCAAACAGAGCGGAAAACAACATGGGCATGTCCTCGGCTCCCTGGGGGTTTTCCCCTCTGCTTCTCTCAGTCCTTCCTGCTTAGGGCTCACTGCAATACTCTATTGACTGAGCACTGCCTCCCAGGGCTCTCTCCCAGAGGCCCTTTTCCTCACTGCCCCTCCTCCCAGGGGACTGTGGCAGCCTCTCCAAGGGAACTTACTGCTGTTCCTGCTCCCGCTTCCTTACTGACTGCCTGGCTTTTTATAGCCCCTCTTAATTGGCCAAACTGGAAGCATCTGTTCTAGACAGGGGAGCCAGACCCTAGGTCCTCAAGGAGCTAATAGAGGAGGTATCTGAGCCTCTAGCTATTATCTTTGGAAAATCATGGGAGACGGGAGAGATTCCAGAAGACTGGAAAAGGGCAAATTTAGTGCCCATCTATAAAAAGGGAAATAAAAACAACCCAGGAAACTACAGACCAGTTAGTTTAACTTCTGTGCCAGGGAAGATAATGGAGCAAGTAATTAAGGAAATCATCTGCAAACACTTGGAAGGTGGTAAGGTGATAGGGAATAGCCAGCATGGATTTGTAAAGAACAAATCGTGTCAAACCAATCTGATAGCTTTCTTTGATAGGATAGGTTTCAGAGTAGCAGCCGTGTTAGTCTGTATCCGCAAAAATAACAGGAGTACTTGTGGCACCTTAGAGACTAACAAATTTATTAGAGCATTGATAGGATAACAAGTCTTGTGGATAAGGGAGAAGCTGTGGATGTGGTATACCTAGACTTTAGTAAGGCATTTGATACAGTCTCGCATGATATTCTTATCGATAAACTAGGCAAATACAATTTAGATGGGGCTACTATAAGGTGGGTGCATAACTGGCTGGATAACCATACTCAGAGAGTTGTTATTAATGGTTCCCAATCCTGCTGGAAAGGCATAACAAGTGGGGTTCCGCAGGGGTCTGTTTTGGGACTGGCTCTGTTCAATATCTTCATTAACGACTTAGATATTGGCATAGAAAGTACGCTTATTAAGTTTGCGGATGATACCAAACTGGGAGGGATTGCAACTGCTTTGGAGCACAGGGTCATAATTCAAAGTGATCTGGACAAATTGGAGAAATGGTCTGAGGTAAACAGGATGAAGTTTAACAAAGACAAATGCTAAGTGCTCCACTTAGGAAGGAAAAATCAGTTTCACACATACAGAATGGGAAGAGACTGTCTAGGAAGGAGTACGGCAGAAAGGGATCTAGGGGTTATCGTGGACCACAAGCTAAATATGAGTCAACAGTGTGATGCTGTTGCAAAAAAAGCAAACATGATTCTGGGATGTATTAACAGGTGTGTTGTGAGCAAGACACGAGAAGTCATTCTTCCGCTCTACTCTGCGCTGGTTAGGCCTCAACTGGAGTATTGTGTCCAGTTCTGGGCACTGCATTTCAAGAAAGATGTGGAGAAATTGGAGAGGGTCCAGAGAAGAGCAACAAGAATGATTAAAGGTCTTGAGAACATGACCTATGAAGGAAGGCTGAAAGAATTGGGTTTGTTTAGTTTGGAAAAGAGAAGACTGAGAGGGGACATGATAGCAGTTTTCAGGTATCTAAAAGGGTGTCATAAGGAGGAGGGAGAAAACTTGTTCACCTTAGCCTCTAAGGATAGAACAAGAAGCAATGGGCTTAAACTGCAGCAAGGGAGGTCTAGGTTGGACATTAGGAAAAAGTTCCTAACTGGCAGGGTAGTTAAACACTGGAATAAATTGCCTAGGGAGGTTGTGGAATCTCCATCTCTGGAGATATTTAAGAGTAGGTTAGTTAAATGTCTATCAGGGATGGTCTAGACAGTATTTGGTCCTGCCATGCGGGCAGGGGACTGGACTCGATGACCTCTCGAGGTCCCTTCCAGTCCTAGAATCTATGAATCTATGAATCTAGGTACAAAAGGAACACTGACAGGAAGGTTAGAAGCTGGCTTCACTACAGGGGCAGAGTTAAGGTTGTTTGGGTGCTTTAATTATGCGTTTTCAGACTTTAAAATGTTTGGCCTCCTTTTAAGTATCACCTTAATTCTGAATTTCCTGGGTTAGTAACAATTTGGTTTTTGATCACTACTATATTCTTTAATGTATTTTCATCCTTAAGTCACTGACATGTGCTCTGTGCCTTAATGAAGAGTTTTGTCTGGGAATGGAAGGAGGTTCTGATTATTCTGCTAGCTGAAAAGACAATATGGACATATCTATCATAGGTCCCTTTACCATTCTGCCTGAGCACCTCACAGTCTTTACTGTATTATACTCCCAGCATCCCAGTGTGGTAGAGCAGAGCTATTATTCCCATTATACAGGTGGGGAACTGAAGTGCAGAGAGACTTAGGGTATGTCTACACTACAGGATTAATCCGAATTTAGATAATTCGAATTTGGGAAACAGGTTGTATAAATTCGATTGTGCGCGGCCACACTAAGCACCTTAATTCGGTTTTTAACCACATTAATTCGGTGGTGTGCGGCCACACTACCCCATTAACTTAAACACAGTAATTCGGTGGTGTGCGGCCACACTAACCCTAATTCGAATTAACAAAATCGATTTAGGCGTTACTCCGCTCGTCGAGGTGGAGTACAGAAATCGATTTTAAGTGCCCTTTAATTCGAATTAACTGGCTCTGTAGTGTGGACGGGTGAAGGGTTAATTCGGATTAACGCAGCTAAATCCGAATTAAAGTCCTAGTGTAGACCAGGCCTAAGTGGCTTAGCCAAGCTCACACAGGAAGTCTGTAGCAAAGCAAAGGTATTGAACCCAGGGCTCCAGAGTTCCAGGTTAACACCCTAACTATTGGACCATCTTTCCTCTCTCTCAGTATTTTATCAGGTGCTGTAGGTTTCATGTAGACTGTGCCAGCATTCATGGGAGTTGTATTTGCTGAACACTTGTGCTGAGAGGAATTCTAGTTACCAGTAACCAGGTGTCTTGTGGGATATTTTGGGGGAACTCTCTTTGTTTTGTATATGCAGCCGGGACCCAAGCACCCTGTCTGGAGCAAGGCACCGAGAAAGAGCTAACCTGTGTGATGCTGAAGATGGTTGCTGCCCTTGTCCTGGGATCTGTGAGGAACGCTGGTAAGAGAAGATGATGTTTCAACTGTCATACCATCGCCTCCGTGATACTTGGTATTAGATGGCCTGGGTACAGCATAATGAGCATCTGACTCCCTGCTTCTGTTTATGTTTTATTCAGAAATCATGTTGGATAGCCAGGAATGTAGCAATGGCCATATTGCATCAGGCCATTGGTCCATCCACTCTGGCTCCCGTCTTCCAGCTGTGGCCAAAACCTAATGCGTAAGAACATAAGAACGGCCATACTGAATCAGACCAATGGTCCTTCTAGCCCAGTGTTCTGCCTTCGGACAGTGGCCAATGTCAAATGTTTCAGAGGGAATTAACAGAACACTGCAGTTATTGAGTGATCCATCCTCTGTTGTCCAGTCCCAGCATCTAGCAGTCAGAGAATTAGGGACACCCAGAGCATGGGGTAGCATCCCTGACCATCTTGGCTAATAGCCATTGATGGACCTATCCTCCATGAACTTATCTAGTTCTTTTTTAAACCTTATTATACTTTTGACCTTCACAACATCCCCTGACAACAAGTCCCAGAGGTTGACTTTGCATTGTGTGAAGAAGTACTTCCTTTTGTTTGTTTTAAACCTGCTGCCTATTATCTTCATTGGGTGACTCCGGTCCTTGTGTTACATGAAGGAGTAAATAACACTTCCTTATTCACTTTCTCTACACCAGTCATGATTTTATAGACCTCTATTATACCCCCCTCTTAGTTGTCTCTTTTCCAAGCTGAAAAGTCCCAGTCTTATTAATCTTTCCTCATATGGAAGCTGTTCCAAACAGCTAATAATTTTTGTTGCACTTTCCTGTACTTTTTCCAATTCCAATGTATCTTTTTTGAGATAGTGAGACTAGAACTGTGCTCAGTGTTCAAGATGTGGGTACACCATGGATTTATATAGTGGCATTATGATACTGTCTTACTATCTGTCCCTTTCCTAATGGTTCCTAGAATTCTGTTAGTTTTTTTGACCGCCGCTGCATGCTGAACAGATGTTTTCAGAGAACTATCCACAATGACTCCAAGATCTCTTTCTTGAGTGGTAAAAGCTAATTTTGAACTCATCATTTTGTATGTATAATTGGGATTATGTTTTCCAATGTATACTACTTGGAATTTATCAACATTGAATTTCATCTGCCATTTTGTTACCTAGTCATCCAGTTTTGTGAGATCACTTTATAACTCTTCACAGTCTGCTTTGGACTTAATTATCTTGAGTAATTTTGTATCGTCTGCAAACTTTGCCACCTCACTGTTTACCCATTTTTCCAGATCATTTATGAATATATTGAACAGCACTGGTTCCAGTACATATTCTTGGGAGACACTTGTATCTATGTCTGCACTGTGAAAACTTTCCATTTATTCCTGCCCTTTAGTTCCGTTCTTTTAACCAGTTACTGATTTATGAGAGGACCTTCTCTCTATTCCCATGACTGCTTACTTGGCTTAAGAGCCTTTGGTGAGGGACCTTGTCAAAGGGTCTCTAAAAATCCAAGTACACTATGTTCACTGGATCACCCTTGTCCACATATTTCTTTACCCTCACAAAGGATTCTAATAGATTGGTGAGGCATGATTTTCCTTTACAAAAGTCATGTTGACTCTTCCTCAAGAAATTGTGTTAATCTATGTATCTGATAAATCTGTTCTTTACTATAGTTTCAACCAATTTGTCTGGTACTGAAATTAGGCTAACTGGCCTCTAATTGCCAGAATCGCCTCTGGAGCCTTTTAAAAAAATTCACATTACAATAGTTATCCTCCAGTCATCTGGTACAGACACTGATTTAAGTGCTACGTTATATACAAGTTAGTAGTTCTGTAATTTCACATTTGAGGTCCTTCAGAACTCTTGGGTGAATACCATCTGGTCCTGGTGACTCACTACTGTTTAGTTTATCAATTTGTTCCAAAATCTCCTCTTCTGACACCTCAGTCTGGGACAGTTCTTCAGATATGTCACCTAAAGGGAATGGCTCAGGTATGGGAACCTCCCTCACATCCTCTTCAGTGAAGACGGATGCAAACAATTCATTTAGCTTCTCCACAATGTCCTTGTCTTCCTTGAGTGCTCCTTTAGCACCTTGAGCCTCCAGTGGCCCCACTGATTGTTTGGCAGGCTTCCTGATTCTGATGTGCTTAATTTTTTTTTTTTTTTTGCTGTTTAGTTTTTGTGTCTTAGTTGCTTTTCAAATTCTTTTTTGGCCTGCCTGATTATACTTTCACACTTGACTTCCCGGAGTTTATGCTCCTTTGTTTTCCTCAGTAGGATTTGACTTCCAATTTTTAAAGGATGCCTTTTTGCCTCTAACCACTTCTTTTATTCTGTTGTCTAGCCATGGTGGCATTTTTTTTATCCTCTTACAATTTTTTTTTAATTTGGGGTATACATTTAATTTGAACCTCTATGATGGTGTTTTTAAAAAGTTTCCATGCAGCTTGCCAGCATTTCATTCTTGTGAATGTTCCTTTTAATTTTCCTTTAACTAGCTTCCTCATTTTTGTAAAGTTCCCCTTTTTAAACTTAAATGCTACTGTGGTGGGGGCTTCTTTGGTATCCCCCCTCCCAAGGATGTTAAATTTCATTACATTATTACATACTTCAGAGCAGCAGCATGAAAACCCCCATAATCCACTAGGCCAAGAGGAAAACTTCCTCTTCATTTTAAAGGTTCGTTTCCTTTTGAGTTTCTCTTAATAGTTCAGACATTGTTACAACATGTTTAATTGTATTACAGTAGTGCTTGCATGCCCCAGCTGAGATCTGGGCCCCATTGTGCTAGGTACTGTACAAACACTGAGCAATAGGCCCTGCCTGTAAGATCTTGATCTAAATAGGCAAGTCAGTCAAAGGATGGGAGGAGAAACTGAGGCACAGAGAGATTAAGTGACCTGCCTAAAGTCACCAATCAGCTGAGTCAGGAATAGAACCCAGGTCTCCTGAGTCCTAGTCTAGTGCTCTATTCACTAGATGCCAAGAAGGAAATATTTTAAAGACATACATATCTTGTATGAGTGAGCCCCTCCCCCAATAATCCCTAATTTGTCCCTAGTCACCTACTCTGTAGTGATACCTGGGATGATTTATACAATGACTTAGTTGTAGACTGGGGAAAATAACACAGCCATCCATTCTACTGGATTTTCTTACATGGTACCTGTTTCCAGGTATCTACATATCCACTTAGACACTAGACCAGTTATGTGCTGGCACTACTAACTGATTTGTGCACACAAACTGGATACTTGCGCGCACACACACACTAGGTGTGTGCAATTAGAGCCTTGTGATAGTGCACAGTTGATATGGAAAATTTGCCTCTGTGTTCAAAACCATAATGTGATTGGACATTAATTGGTGCCCATATAAGTGAGCATGGTTTAACTAACAAATGGCATCTGATTGATTCCAGTTGTTATAAAAGATTATGGGATGGTACCGTACATCAAGATATTTCTGGATGATGAGTGCTACCGAAGTGACACCCTCTGTATCTTGGAGCAGCTGTCAGTCATCAACACCGAAGAGTACATGAGCATAATTATTGGGGCCCTCTGCTCTTCCACTCAAGGGGAGCTGTACCTGAAACTGGACCTGCTGAAGGTGATTAACATTGCTTCCCATTTGCTTTGTCGTCTGCTCTGAATATGCGTGGTTTAGATGGCTGGTGGCTCCCAACCTAATTACCAGCAGGAAAGTGAAATCAAATGCAGGGGCAGAGTTAAGGTTGTTTGGGTGCTAGTCACCGAGTGTTTTAATCATTGGTGTGTGAACAGCCACTCCCTAATGTCTTGCAAAATGCTTTAGAGAGTTAAAATAGATGGATAACAGAGAAATAACAGCTACAAAATTGCAGTTTACGTACTGTTGAGTACAGCTACGGCAGAAGGAGAAAAGAGAAACAGATGGGAGAGGAAACTGAGATTTACAAAGAGGAAGTGAGAGGAGGTAGAAGAGGGTAAAGGTAGCAGCTGAGTTGGGTGTGGGGATGAAACAAATGGCTTGATTCAGGTTTCATTTGCAGAGGTGTAACTCCATTGAACTCAATGAGGTCATCGCTCACATATACCAGTGTAAATCAGAAAAGGATCTGGTTTCAGTTGGAGAGAAGGTGATAAAGGGGATGGAAAGAAATGTACTCATATTCTCTAACGCATTCCTAGAGGGCCTGATCAAAAATCCATTAAAGTAAATGAAAAGAATCCCAATGATTTACTCTAGATTAGACCCTTGGTTGGCAAACTAGAAAGCAGCAGCATTGTGAGCATTAATCTGGAATTGCATTCCACACTCATTAGCTGGCCTTATTTGAAGTCCCCTCTTAGCTGCTAATGCAGCAGCTAGTCTTTGTAGTACAGTAACTGTGCTCATTAAAACAATCTGACAAACCAGGGGACATAGCCCATTGCTCTGACCTGAGCAAACAAACTTTTGCTGTAGTTTGTGGAGAAGTTAAGTGCAGCTCCCGAACTGATATGAGAACAAATGCAGCTTTGATGTCTAATTCTGACAAATGATAACCGTGTTAAAACATAATGTAAGCAAATGAATTTATTATCTGTGCCCTTTGGGACTGTGATTGTGTTATGCACAAATTCAGATTGATTTGCTAATATATATTTAGCTGTTAAACTGTGAGCCCAAATGTGATTAGCTCTCCCGTATTCCAGAGTGGCATGTGGACAATTATGAGGAATAACAAATAATGGAATGTGAAATAAATTCTGTTAGCTATAACTGAGTTAGGGGTTTCCAGCAGGCATCCAGTTGTATAGATTCAAGACAGAGGAATACTAACTCATAGGCGATTAAATTGTAACCGAGTTAGAGCCGGAGAAAATGTTGTTACTGCTGACCTTTCCTGAAATGTGTCAAAGCCATCCTGATAACTTCAACTCCAACTTATTAAATTTACTCCCTGTTCAGGAGTCTCTGCCTGGTTTGATACATTATCATGCAAAATTGAATGACAGTAATAAAGTCCCCCTTCCTACAGTTCTGGCAAGCCCTTTCTCATAGTAATAGCTCCTGTTATAGAGAGATATTTATGATAGAAATGCTTCTCTTCAGTGGATTTGGAATTAAGCCTCTCATTCGACTTGAGAGGCTTTTCTGTATGACTCTCAGCCAACATAAGGTTTAGTGCTCTTCGAAGTAGCAAGAGACAAGCCCAAATCCCAAGTGTGTTACCCCTGTTTATCTCTCGTGGCTTCTGCATTTAATAAATTGCACAAGGAGGAAAAGTTAGGGATGGGTTAGATGCAAATATACTGGGCCTCATTCTTCTCTCACTGATTTTTACACTCAGATTATTCCAGGGTAAGTGAGGCCCGAATCAGGTCCAAAGTATCCCTGACTTACAGTGGAATGGTTTAGGTTTTAAATACATGCAGTGATACATAGCACTCATTTATAGCCTGATACAAAGTCCATTGAAATCACTGAAAGACTCCTACTGACATGTGTGGCCTTTGGATCAGACCCTCAGCGCTTTTTGTCTCCAAAATGCTGTACATGCATTAACTAAGTTTGTCCCTAGGAGACAGGAAACTGTTATTGCTAGTTTAGTGCTAGAAGAACTTACTCTCTGCAATATCTTTTGGACCCTGTTATGTTGCTGGTTTTGAGCAGAATGGGTTCTGGTTAACACCTGATGGGACATTATGGCTCTGTATGGTCACTCTATCCGTGCCAATTGAATGTGGAATATTTTTCAATACATTGGTTGTAGCCGTTGGTAGACTCTGTTGGAAAAGTCCCATCAGCCTCTAGGAGTTTTGCTTAAACTATTTTAAAATAATCTCTGCTCTAAGGTATGTGGAATTCTCCGGGCTGGTTTAAGGCCTAGGCACTGTGGGCCCACGTCTATAGCCCTGTCTCCTTGAGTGAGGAGATTACGCTGAAATCTCAGCTCTCACTTTTAGACAAAGTAGGTTTCTAGCCCTCCTGGTTGTGAAGAAAAGCTCACAACCATGAGCAATGTCTCTGCTGCGGTGAGCTCTGCCTGCATCTGCAGACAACCTGAAGTGATAGCTCAGAGATGGGGTGAACTGCCTTATGCATCTCCGTTGGGTATTCACTCCAAGCCCCACTGCTCTGGGGCACCCCGCCAACCTGCCCCACCTCATCAGGGGGTCTTTATGAGTCAGGAGGTGATGGGTGCAGCTGCCCCCCTCAGTAAAACAGATATACTGTGGCTGCAGGGGCAAGCAGTGGGGACACCTCTTCGAGTGCTGTTGACCTAGAGTTCCCTGTAAGAGCAGTATGAAGTCTCCCTTCCCCTGGAAGTTGGCTACTCCTGGTCTCTGCTTTGGCCAAACAGGGTAGCAACAGGCAGTGTTTAGGACTGGATTTTTGCCCGCTGGCTTGGAGCCTTGTAAGCACCATCCCCGAGTCGCAGGGCTGGCTGCATAGATGGCTTCGGAAAACATGTTAAATTCCCTGATGTTTGAGGTGGTTGAAAAACAGGCAAGAAAGTTTTGCAAAAATGTCATTCCTCCTCTCCCCCGCATTTTTGATCAACAATTGAAATGTCAGTGAAATCAAAATTCTGAGAGCATTGTCTAGTCCAACTTGAGGTTAAACGCTTGCTTGTCTCCCTTCTCTCTGATGCCGCAGTCTCTCCTGAGGATCCTGGAGAACCCCAAGTGCCATTCGGCTTTCAGAACATGCAGTGGATTCAATGGACTCCTGTCCCTTCTCTCCGACATGGAAGGTGCGTTACAGGACCCGCCGTCAGGGGCGTGGGCAGCTACGGGGCATAGCCTCATCCTGGAGCTTGTTTTGTACACACTTCAGGGGATAGTCGCTGCTCTGCACCTGGACCCCATCAACAGTGACTTCTTCCAAAGGAATGGTTTCTTTGAGAAGCTGGCGGAGGATCTCGGCTCACTTGGCTGCTTCTGGACACAGGTGAGGCAGCAAGTCCCCGTGCAGCTTGAGAAAGGAAGGACGTTTGCAGAGTTCTTGAATGCAGCCTTGTACTCGTCAGAACCTTTCCCAGCATGGCTCAAGAGCTGCATACGGATTCTGAGTTTCCTTGACCATATGATCAAAGGGACCCTGCATCTGGACAGCTGCTTCCTGGAGATAAAGCCTGCTGCAGAAGAACCACCATGGGATGTTCAGAAGGGACGACTAGATCAACAGGAGGAGCATGGTACTAGCTTCAAACCACTGGAGAATAAATTAGCTGCCTCCGACTACAGGGCATGGGCAGACCCTGAAGACAGGTAGGTCTTTGATTCTTTATTATAGAAAGACCCCAGCATCCAAGAGCAGTAATACTTGGGTGTTTTCTGGTGTCACCGAGGAGCCAACAGTATTTTACATGTAGTAGTGAAATAAGCCTGACAAAGCCCCGCCATTTTACAGGGAGAGTGGTCATAAACCAAGGCCCAGAGGTGGTGTGACTTGCCCCAGGTCACACACTGAGTCAGTGAGAGGGTCAAGAATCAAGCTGAGGAGTCCACACTCCCAGGCCTGTGCTCTAGCAGGCAGACAATGTCACTTTATAAAAGGTGAATGACTGCAAACATTGCAGCATAAATGTCAGTGTTTGACTTCAGAGGGACAAAGTAGGGACACGCTTGTCTCTTTTGCCAACAGAGGCTGGTCCAATAAAAGATATGTCCTCACCCACCTTGCCTCTGTAATATCCTGGGACCAACAGGGCTACAGAACTGCACACAATTGTTTGGTTCAGTGGGACAAGGGGCTATGAGAGCTTTTTGGCTTATCCCTGGGGTCTGGATTATATACTGGGTGAGCTTTCAGAGTGATACTGTCTCTTTGATCAAGTACCAGAGAGAGGCTATAGGTCACTGGAATTTGAAAACTATTTTTTAGCCTCTGCTCGAAACCAACCAAATCAATATTGGCTCCTGCAATGGGATAGAAGATTGCTTCCAGTCAGTGGGTGCAATGTAAATAGGCCTAAATCACTATTTATTTCAAATGCCCTGTACTGGAAAAATGAAGACGGAAGCAGCCATGCTGTCTGCCTCATTATATATATCAAGGCAAGAAGGTCAGGAAAGACATTCAGGGAAGGCTGGGATATTTCCGCAGCACTTGGAAGGTCAGTTCTGTGTTTCTGGGTATCTTTTATTAAGTAGTGCCTTCCCGCAACGTTTACATTTCTTCCCTTAAGAGACAGGGGAAATCTCTGGCAGTTTCCTGTGTCCCTGGCTCAGCTCGGGTCCCCCTGTGCTCTTACATACTGTCGTCAGATGCTCCCGGTGTGGTGCTCTGCTCTGTTCAATGTTGATATCAATCGGCTGCGGGCGTGTGTTCCCTCTGTGTGCTGCCCCAGCTCTGCGCAGATCGCTGACACAGCAGTCCCGAGAGAACCCCCAATGACCACAGACTCTAGTAAGGTACGAAGGCAAATCGGCCAGGTTTATTGTCGAAGAGAAACACAGTCTCCAGCTTTCCTTGGCAAACGAAGTCCAAGGTGCTGCTAAGGTGCGGCTAGCCAGTACTTATGTGCTATCTGACAATGGACTCAGCTCAGTCAGTGGCGGGACTTTCCACTGCCCCCTAGGCTGGACAAAGATATCCACTCAGGGATGCATTCTTATACACAGATACAAACAAGTTACACATCACTCCTGATGTATTGAGGTGCAACCCCCCTACGCAGCAAGGTAGAACCCCTCTACGTAGTGAGGTGCCGCCTCTCACCTTGTACATGTTGGTTCAAACAAAACAACACTATCCATCATATTCCCCTTTTGGCCCTGTCATTGGGATGGGTCAGCCTGTTCCTTGTTGTGTGTGGAATGTACAAGTATGCGAATGTTCTGATACCTAAAAGGTACTGGACACCAGATATGTCTCTTTTTGCAGCATCAGCCCTTTCCTTGCCAGCTTCTGTGAGCAGGGCCTGCCTCTGGCTCACAGCTTAACTTTGCTTTATGTTAGCAAAGTCTTGACCATTACTTTAGTTCAGGCCTTAGGCCTCATACTGGGCCTCTGATACCAAGGTTTATATCTCAGGGCCTCCTCTTACTACACATACTATCCACTGTATTTCTGCTTGGAGCTAGAATCCAAGCGGCAATGGATTACAGAGCTGGCCATGTCACCATGGAGGCATCTCCAGCTATCTTTAAAGAAGGAAAATGACTAAGTCGCATTTAAAGGCCGAACCTTGACGTCCTGACTCATAGGAAATGCTTGTTGAAGTTAATAGGAATCTTGGTCAAGTAAATGCTAAATGCAAACTGGGTTAGCACCTCAGCATTTGGCCCTCCGTGATTCATCTGTGCATTATCTGAAGGCGTGTGAAAAAATCCTTGTAGTTTTCCTTGGCCAGCTGTCAGAATGGCTTCAAAGCAGGTCACAAGAGATGCTTACTGAATGCCCTGCTTCTCCACTGGGAATGGCTAGCTAGTTCAGATGAAATGCTGTGGCAAATATGCTGAGAGGCACATTCACTAGTGTTCTTCCCCTGGCCCAGGAGAAACTTGGAGGGACCTGGGTCAGCAGGCAGGGGGCTCGCTCAGGCTGGGCAGCGGGCTGAGCTGGGGCAGAGGCTGGGTGAGAAGCAGAGAGCCAAGCAGGGACTGGCAGCAGCAGGGGACAGGAGGAGTGACTGGCAACCAGGAGGCATGAGGTAACAGCTCTGGCTGGATGACAGCAGAACAATGGACAGTCCCCTGTCCCCTGCCCTGATATCACAGATGACATATTTTTCCCAATGAGACCCACCAGCCTGTAGTTAGGTTCCCTTATGAGAGTGAAGGACTAGAATGCTTACTCCAGGATACTAGGCCTGAGAAGTGCCCCAGGGCAAAGCCCTACTTGGACCCCTCTCTAGTACTGCCTCCCAGGGACTGAGTCGGGAACTGTGGGGTTGTATTATGGGACTCTGGCTGGATCAGTCAGATACAAGTGGCCTCTGATTTTCGGTGCCTCAGCTTTTTGAGCCCCCTTGTGTCCTGAGGAGATGGCGCCTGGAGACATGAGCGGAGCCATGTTAACCAGAGGCATCAGCAGAGGAGGGAGCTGAGCTCAGCAGCCAGGAGGCTTGCAAAGAGGGTGGGGAAGCTTTCACTGCCACTGCCTAGGCCTCAGCATTGAATGCTCTGCAAATAGACATGGGAAATCCAGTGCACACGGTTGGCTTTCCTGATAACCTGCAGCTTCCCCTTAGCTGCTTCTCCCTCTTCACACTTCCCCCTGTGAGAGGCTGCAGCCCCCGGTGCTCTACTAGGCCGGGCAGGTCTATAGTGGCAGGGCCGGCTCCAGCTTTTTTGCCGCCCCAAGCGGAGAGAGAGAGAGAGAAAAAAGAAAAACCCGATTGAGTTGCCGCCGAAGAGGAAGAGAGGGACTGAGGGACCCGCCGCCGAATTGCCGCCGCAGACCGGGATGTGCCGTCCCAATAACGGATGGAGTGCCGCCCCTTTCTATTGGCCTCCCCAGGCACCTGCTTCCTTAACTGGTGCCTGGAGCCGGCCCTGTATAGTGGGAACCAATGTGCAACAATCATGTGTGGCCTGTGAGGCCCCAACCTGCAGGCGAGTACTGAAAAGTTAGTGAAAAGTAGGTGCCTGGGGAAAGGAGGGGATGAAGTCCAAGGGCCTGGTGACTTGTGCAGTCACTTCCCTGTGTGCCCAGTGGGTGTGAAATCCTGCTATTCTGATCTGGTAGTACTTCATGCCTGCTTTGCCCTACTGTAAATGATTATACAGGGTGCAGGGCCATGCAGGATTGGGCTCTTCAATCTCATCTGAAGTGCAGCCTCTTTGAGTGAGGACAGACTCCGTTGAAACCACTCCCCACTGGCTATGGCCTGTGAGAAGATGAGGGGGGTTTCTGGCTCCAGTGCAAATGCCTAAAGCGATTTGTACGACAGACGGGCGCTCTCCCTCTTGCATTCCTTTGATTAGAAAGAATATTTTGCTGCAAGCTGTTTTAATGGAGGCTGATCTCTGGGAACCAGATTCCCCCCTGCTGCAGAATGGTGGCAGCAACTGCCTTTCCATAGACTCACTGTGCTTAATGGCTCTTCAGCTTCAACAGGGCAGCTCGCTTTGTCCCCAGCACCCCCTCTGTCTTAGTTTTAAATAGCGGCGCCTCCCAATTGGATTTGGGATCACCAATGTGATGGCACCGGATGGTCTCGGTCAGGGCCATGCAGTGGGGAGAGGGAGACAGGGCCTTTCACAGGATAGTAGTGGGGAGGGAGCTGTGGCCTATTGGAGTATGGCAGGCACGGAGATGGGGCCTTTTGGAAGATCATTGGGGAGAGAGGAGATGGCCTGGGGCCTATTGGAAGATCATGGGGGAGGTAGGTAGGTGTTGTACTGAAATTGCTCTGAAAGACCTAAAGAGTTAAAGGTGTTTATAAACCCTTTCACTGTCCAAGGTTAAACAGTGATAGGCAGGTAGGGTTATCAAGTTTGGTAGAAGCATTCCTGGCAGTTTTATCCCGTGACATAATCTTTAATTAAAGATTAATCTTTAATTCCTGGAGACTCCAGGGCAACCCTACGGTTCGGGGTTGTTTTTAAACAGAGTGCTTGATTTTCCTTGTTTACGTGGCAAACACCCAAAAAGCTTTCATTCAGATTGAAACTTTATTGATTTAACACATGAAGTTAAAACTAGATTTCTATTGAAACTTTGGTGAGTGATTGTGCAAAACAAACGTAGTCAGACCTTCTCAAAATCTGTTTCCTTTTGGAGTCAGAATATCAGAGTCTTTTATTTTCAGAACAACTTTCCCTTGATGAAAAGCAAAGGGTTAATTTTATTCCACCCTGTTGTGTAGAGGGCATTCACTTATCCTGCTCTTAACAAGCAGACAAACCCAAGGAGAAGGAGAGACAGGATAGAAAAGATGGGAGAAATACGGCTTGTGTTGATGTTTTTGGAACTCTGGACCGCTGGTTAGTTACGAGTGGATGCTTTGGCTGGCAAGTTCACCATGACACCTGCAGCTTTGACCCCTGGTTAGTTACGGTCTGGTTGGATTCTTTCTCCTTAGACGAGGCAGGTTTGGGTGAACACAGAATAGTTGACTTCAGGATTCGATGAAAAGCCAAGAGAGTGAGAGAGGATAGGAGGAAAGAAACAGCTGGGCGAGAAAGTCATACAACAAGGGAAGGGAATATAATATAGGATCTCAGGCACTGTTCCCTCTAAGCTGTGCGCGTGTGCGCGCACACACAGATCCTAAACACCGTGCACACGGTGAAACACCGCGCGCACAAAAATTTGCACAGAAGCACAAAAATTTGCACAGAAGACATTTTTTGTGCACACGGCCTGTCAAAAATTAGAGGGAACATTGATCTCAGGAGCCTTTGTGGTGCTGATAATTCGATCTCCCCACTGATGGGCTGAGGAGTGGAGGTCCTAATGTGATGACTTTCAGCACTCACAGGTGAAAACAAAGTTCATTAAGCAAGAGCAAGGCCAGCCAGCTTCCTGTCAGGAAGAAAGTCCCTTAGATGGGTCGAGATGAGTTTCAGTGCTGGCAGGTCGGGGGACGAGCAGGGGGCGGGGGGGAGGGAGGGGGAGGGTAGGGGAGATGAATTCTTTTTTTTTACCCCTCAAAGTCTCTTCTTAAGAACCCCAAAAAGGAGTAAAAGGGGTGGAATATTTTGTCCTCATTATTTTGTCCACCAATTAAAACCATTTCCATAAGGCCTGGCTTGGCATAGTAACTTTGTTCCCAAATTTTATTTTTTTTTACCAGATATGATCTCACCACAGTGCTTGACTTATATCAGTAGCCGTTTTCATTGGACTTGTACAGTTTCTCCATCTGGTTTTGTTGCACCTATTACAATAGTCATTTACTGAAAATAACTTGACCTATTTTTCATGGTTATTGTAACATCTTATGAACGTTCATGTACTTTTTACAGCTGAGCTTAGGGTAACTTTGTAAGTCCAATAATCACAACGGGTCTCTTGGATGATCGTGGGGAAGGAAGGGGGTGGGGCCCATAGGAAGATCATGGGGAGGGGGGGTTGTATGCAGACCTTGAATGTGCAGTTCAGGGACAGGCAGAGATTCAAACTGGTTCTTCTTTGTGCTCTAGCCCATCCATAATTATGGCACTGGCTGGGCACTTGGACAGCATTGTCAACCCAAAGCATTCAGAAATCATAAGTCAGCCTCTAAAAATCGAGAGGCTTAACATTTTTAAAAATCATGAATTTAGCTCTTTTTATTTACCTCCTAGTGTTTGAGCCTAACAGGGGCTGGTTTTCCAGGGTACTCATTTTCTCTACAACCGTGAGGGCTAGAAACGTCTTTCTTTTTTAAATGAAAGCTGAGTTTCTCATGTAATCACAGGACTCCAGGAGCTGGGGCTTTAAGAAAGGCACCACATATTGATAGAATGGTGATAGCTGGTGACACTGCTTGACATCTCTTCTGCAGTTTTGCTGACATGTTCGGTGTCATAACATCCCCAAACACAAGGGGCTCACTTTCTCCCTGGTGTAACGAATTCCCTTGATTTCAACAGCCTTATGCAGCAGATGAATTTGGCTGAACAAACACAGCTAAAGAGTGAAAACTACAAATAATGGAATCCAGGCCCCATTGAATTTAACAGGAGTTTTGCCCTTGATGTCAGTGGGGCCAGGATTTCACCCAAACGTTGTGTTTGTTTAAAAAAAACATGCCTCCTTGCTTGTTTAGCCATCAAACATCGGAGCCACATTCTTCCTTGGTGTAGATGTGAAATCAGTGAAATTGCAGCCATTCGCACTGGAGCTGAATTTGACTCATTAAGCTTAAAGAATAACAAACAAGTAATTTTTTTCTGCAAGCACTATTTAATAAGACAGTATTTGCCTTGAGGGTGCAGTAATAGTCATTGGTCACTGTGGGGCAGTGTCCCACGTTAGTCACTTTGCACAGATCTGTTAGCATTGGCTCCTGGAAATGGCAAACAGGTGTTTATTACAGACATTATTCTCTTTTACTTTCATTATAAAGGCCTTTTTTATTCCTATCTTGTTATTTATTCTTCCTGTTTTACACAGTGTGATAGTGCTTGCTGTTTTATTTTTCACATCCAATTAGTACTGTCAGACACTATCTGAGTTTCCTTCACCAGGATCTATTGGAAAGAACAGTGTATCTGATAATACCGTACAGCCCACATCTTTCAGCTGGCTGGAGCTTTGGTTCAGCTAGAAATTTGTGTGCTTCTCCAAACATCCTGAGCCTGCAAAGCCTGAGCTAGAAATCTCATGAAAAAGCAGCTCTCTCATCGCGTTACCAGAATGTCCTTCTTCTAGCCATTAACGTGGCGTGAGCAGACTTCCCTGTGGATTTTGATGCTTCATTTTCCTCTCCCTGAATGGGCAGAGGCATGTGGCAAAAATGAAAAATGGTGGAGAAAAGTAAATAACCACAAACTTTTTCTCCCCCTCTAGGCAGGTTCTGAGTTGGTTTGATGTTTGGGGAAGGGTTTGGTTGCACAGGAAGGCATTCTGATTTTATTCACACTCTGTACCTTCCCCACTTGCTGCTCTTGGTTTGGGGAATCCTAGAGATCTTGCTCAGTGCTGGATCCTAGGTTGTGATCTTGGATCTCAAGTAACAGAGAATGTGGCACTGGCTCTGGAGGCGTCAGAGACTTTTTGTAGTTTACTCTTTATGGAGCAAATTCTTCAAGTCAGAGTCATTTGAAAAATGGCTCTGCACACCTGGGTGTCTTTAGGGTCATGATCCACCAAGTCAGATTTGAGCTTTGGTTGTACCTTTCGGGTGCATCTTGGTGGTGTTTCTGTTTCTGGCTGTCCCAGGTTGCTGGTCCATTGGTTTACTTTTAGCACTGAATCTGGTCAATGCAAGCAATGAACAATGCGGTTGTCCACTGGGGAACTGGCTCACCTTGTGTGACCTTGTCAACAATACTGTTACAGTTTCTCCTCATCTGTTTCCTGCAGGTTGGAAGGGGGAAACTGTGCCATTATACATCCGGGTGCTGTCTGTGTCATGGTGAGGCTGCTTCCAAAGCTCTACAAGGAGGAACACTCTGAGGTAAATCTCCATCTAGATGGTGCTTTGAGCCATCTTTCCTCCACCCCTTTGACCTGGCCCGTGCTGTAAGTGCCATTCACTCCTGTACACCAGCATCACTGAAGTCAGTCCAGATAACTAACAGAGAAATAGCCCATCGTGCATCATGCTCATCAGGGCAAGAAGAACAGAAGAGCTCTTTTTCCAGGGAGATCATAGAACCAGGATTAATGGGGCTTTACATTTAGGAAAGCGGTGCCCTGTGGGTTGATAAAAACTTGCATTTATATTGCACCATTCACATTAAAGGATCTCTCACATCGGCTAGACTGTGCCATTGGGTTTTGATCTGGTGCAGAACACAGCCCCTGCTGCTCTCTGGATACTCCCCGCAGTAAATAAGAGGGTGGCTGGGTGGAGCCTTGGTTCTATTCCCTCTACTAGCTGGCCAGAATATCTGATCAGGTGCAAGGGGATGGGGGAATAAGCTGCACCCTCTGGTCAGCAACAGTTTATTTCCCTCACAGAGCAAGAATGGAGACAGGGAGGGATTGGTCCCTCTGTGTCCCCAGTGCCAATTGTAAAATGGGTCTGGTTATGCTCAAGGATTACTTCAGTCACCACTAAAATGCAGCCACCTCTGTGGCTGCATATGGCTGCTGTTTAACAGAGGCACAGCAGCTTACAGAACAGTTTAGTACAGGAAGAACGTCAAATCTGTTGGTAAATGCAGGGGGGATTGAGGTAGAGTCGGAAGAAGGCGCCCACTTTGTCCAGGACAGCTGGGGCTAACAACTCTGCTTTTCAGATGAGTGGGTCTCTAACTGCCATCAAATGAACAATGATCAGAGACCCGGCTCTTGTCCAGTTTGGATTGTAAACAGCCCAGTGTGTTCAGGAGTGTGTGGATTCATGCTCTTTCTTTAGCCAGTGCAAACAAAGCCACATATTTCAAAGAAGGGGGCAAGGGACAGGGGTTGGTTAAAGCAGGAGGGTCTTCTGATTTGCATTGGACTTCAGGATTACATCTCACCCAAAAGCATCCCCTCCTGAATTAACTCTTTCTTATCTTTTATAGCCCCCATCACTGGACTATTTTAGCTTCAATGTAGCTAATGTATTCACCCTCACACCCCCTGTGTGGTAGGGAAGTGCTGTTATCTCCATTTGACAGATTGGGAAACTGAGTCACCGGGAGTAAGTGACAAGGTCATAGGTCAAATTTAAAATCTGTGGCAGATCATGAATAGAACCCATGTCTCCTGTATCCAATGGTAGTGCCCTCACCACTGGCATCTCCTTCCTCTCTTTCTGCAACACCCATCCAACTACTGGCTGCCTCTGACTGTTTTGTTTACAAGACTGATGTGATTGCAGTGTGGAAGTTTAATGGAGAGGGTGGCAGATAGAGATGGGCAAGTAGGTTTTTGGATAAATGTTCAAGTTTGGGATGTGTACCTGCCTCTTTGTGGAGCTGAGATCAGCTGTGTTACAAGGCCATACTCAAAACTCCCAGCACTTCCTGGGTTAGGCTGAGGGGAAATACAGCAAGATCTGCCTCTGCTGTAGAATTCTGGAATTCTTGCTGCCATTCTGCCAGGAGCCAGGAAGTGAAGAATCACATGGTGGGAGGGGGAAAAATGGAAGGGCACCATTCCATGGCCCAGGAAAGGGCTGGGTGTGATTCAGCTGAGTCTGGGGCAACAGACTTGGATCTTATCTTCTCCAAACACCTTTACCAAGTTCTACTAGCAAAGTACCACGCAGTCATCTCCCTGTTCTTCCTCCGTTTGAGGCGAATCAATTTCCTCCAGGCACATCTGATCTGTAGTGGCCTTGGATTGAGTCCTGGGGGTGGATTTTCCAAAGAGCTCAGGGCCTGGTTTTCAGGATCTCAGCACCCACTGAGCTCAGTTCTCTGAACTGTCTGGCTCCAACTGTGGGTGCTGAATGCTTCTGAGCCTCTAGTTCCTAAAATAAAGGGGCGGGCGCTTACAGGCCAGGGCTCCACTGTGCTACCATAATACAAATAATATATAATAATAGCAATTGTTATTAGTTGGAGGGAGTTGAGATCTCAGGTTCTTGCCTGGTTGGTCATTAATTGCTAAGAAGCATCTATCTTGGTGGGTGTCGATGCTGCTGCTTTAAAAGCATGTGACTGTTTTCAGTTAAGAACATATAAAGGGCGGAATTAAGGGCCTGATCTAGCAAAGTGAGCTGCATATATGGACAGCTGCTCCTGCCACTGACTTCACAGGTTCGGGGTGTGTGTGAGAGAGAGAGTAAGGGCCTATGGTATGGGGATCTCTTTGCAGGCTCCCTGGGGGGATTGTGCTGGGAAAAGGAAAACGGTGTGGCACTCCTGTGCGTGCCCCAGGAGGCATGTCTGTTCCATGTAAACGACACGGACTTTTTAGTAAAGCATGTATTTACAGAGGTGCTGCAACTTGGCATTCCAGCCATGTGCACACAGACTGACCTCCTGGTGCTAACTACAAACCCTTCCCTCCTGCAGCCTCTCACTTGCCACTGTCTGCAGAGGCCAGTGGTGGGCATAGTGCTCTGGGGGCAGTATGCGCACTAGTGACCACTGTGAGCTCTGCTCCATGGATGGGGCTAAAATTCTCTCACTCATTGGCTAGCACACAGCAGAAACCAGGGAGGTGCTTTTCTCAATCCAGATATGCCCCATCTGGGTAGGTACTCCCTACTCCGCATCATGCTCCTAGGACCCAAGAGCCCACATGTGAGGGAACGGGCTTCCCACACCTCACCCTCTCTGCAGTGCATCTTGTGCATGTACCACACAGCAGCTGTTGTTTGGGCCAGCACTTGGGATCAGCACTTTCCCTGGTATCTCCAGCAATGCATGATGCATTTTTCTATTTACAGTCCTGGAGCTCAATTCTGCTCTCGGTTACAATGATGTCAATTGCTTAAGCCAGTGGGGTGATACCAGGGCAATTATGGTATACGTAAGATCAGGATCAAGCCCTGGACTCTTCCTAGTAGTTACAGACTGGTGCAGCAATTAACAGGAAATTGGCACTCCGTTAGCTTGATCACAACTAGGAATCTGCTCAGGTGAAATTTCCTTTCTCGGGCTCTCCCCACATGCACCCTGACCGAACGAGCAAATTATCCAGTGTATGTCTGCTGCCTTTTCTGAAATATTTGGATTCAACTAGCAGATAAATGGGAGGTTTGGAATAAAACCAGATTCCTCATCAGCATCTCTGGAAGGTGGGAGTGTAATTAACTGCTGATGTTTCTTGACTCTTCATTGCAAGCCAAGCCAGCTGCTATTAAAATTTTGACAATTACTGTAATTAATTTCTGAAAAACAAGTAGAACAGTTAATTGGATGTGAGAGAGGAGCTGTCAGAGAAATCGCGGTATCAGAGCTGGCTCTGCAGCTCTGCTGGATGAGGCAGGGAAAATGAAAACCCCACAGACTTTCAGTAGATGGCAGTGTTATTAAAAATATGAAGAGCTGGGAAACAAATTCTATCAGTCTCAGTAACGTACTTGAATCTATTAATCTTTCCTTCCCTTCTCTTTTCGTCTTTCCCCCTTCTCTCATTTGATAAGGAATCAGTAGCAGTTGTAATATTTTATTTATTTATTTATAATTTATTTAGTGTTATAACAATGGAGATCAGAGCCCCATTGTACACAGATAGTAAGAGGCAATCCCTGTCCCAAAATGCTTGCAATCTAAACAGACGCAAGAAAGGGTGGGAGGGTAAATAGAAGCATAGAGAAGTGAAGTGATTAGCCCAAGGTCACATCAGCAACACAGACAGGAATAGAACCTGTGTCTCTAAGTCCCCTGCTTCTGTCCGGTAGAACATGCTGCCTTCCTTAATATATGTGATTTGAAGTCTCATTATAATCTGAAGCTGAACTCTGTGAAGTTGATTGTGTGAATCTCCATATTTTATTCTCACTGTGATTTCTGGGCTAAATTTGTTCTGCATACAAGCTGAACTAGCAGCTAGTGCTTCTGAGGTTTTTCTGTCTCCTAGCACCACCCGCGATTATGATGTAGTCTCCTGAGCTTCACTGGTGATGGGTGAGACACAATAGATTGAAGCTCTGCCATGGCTGTGTCAGCTTTCTGGTGCCAGCCTCTGACACATTTCTGGTATTGAACAGTGCTGGGAGCTCACTGGCGGAGTGGCGAGCTACTCAGGCAGCGGGGGTCATGGTCTTGTGCAAAAGCTGTAGCTCAAGGATCAGTGACAGATAAATAACTCCCCGTGGTGGTAGAGTGGTAGCAGATAGAAGGGAAATGAGGAAAACTCTTGAAAAGCCAGCAGGGGGCTGTGGCATTGTATGTGCACATCACACTGGACACAGCATGTCAGCTGTTCTTTTCTTCCCATCCATACACTGGCTTGGTAGTCATGTTGGAGGTGGCTGGAATGTTTTATGGTTGGACCTTTCCGACAGTGGGCCCCATGTACATAGGGTATCCGTCCTGTACATGGGCAGCATCCTACTTGCCAGAAGGGGAATGGGTTTTGGCATGTGTTTGTCCGTATGAATGCGCCTTCATTTCTGCTTCCAAACAAGGAAAGAACCCTTGCGCTTGGCTCACTATGTGTTCTGTGCCTGACAGCCCAGGAAGCATCTGCAGCAAGGAATGGAGATGGCAGGTTGCGTTTTTCAGTCCCTAACCCTAACCCTATACCATGGTCGTGTTGTGGCATATGCTCCCTGCGCCCAATTCCACTCCTGCTGAAATCAGTGAAAGGGCTCCCACTGAGTTCAGTGGAACAGCACTGGGCTCTCTCTGCCCACGGAGGCTCTTACAGCTGGCTGGCAATGTGTGCTGATAGCGCTTGTGCTTTGTCACACGAGGCACATCTGAAGGCCAGAAGATGACAGAAGGCAAAGCACTCCTCTGATAGCTCCGCAGTGGATCTTGACTCAGATGTTCAGCTTTCCCAGAGGTAGGAGCCTGTGTGTAAGGAGAATAAAATGTCAGTCAGGATCCACCACAAAGGTCTGGGAGAAGGTTTTTGGCCTAGAGTTTGGGGCTTAGTTGAACAGCATGTTCTTCAACAGCAGGGATGGACAATGGGTGGGCACTGAGCACCACTTTGCTAGTCTGAATGCTGTGTAAAGACATTTTGGGATGGAGCATGGAGTTATCTTCCTGAAGGAATCAGTCCAGCTTCATATACAAATCCTTCCATTTCACCAAAGCGGGGAACTAGCAAGCGCTGCTCTGCAGAAGCATTAGTGGAACTCAATAAACATTAATGCATACTGATTCTGACCTAAGGAAATAGGATCCATTCCCAGTTGGATTTGCTGCTTCTTGGTGACCTTTATCAGACCCAAGCAGTGATGTGCTGAAGTAACTCTGAGTGTGTCAATGTACTGAGAGTGGTAATAAGTAGCAAGAGACAGGAGACTCGATCTCACACTGCAGCCTTTTCTTCTGACCTGACCAGAATGACAATTAACAGCTGGTGAGAATAGATCTGTGGTTATGTGTTGCAGCCATCTCTACTGGCAATTAAAAAAACATTTGGATGTCAAATGAGACATATGAAAATTTGCTAAAAGCCCTTCAAAAAAAAAAAAAAAAAAAAAGAAAAGCTGATAAATACATTAAAAAAAAAAAAAAAAAAAGGCAGAGGTGCTGTTTGAGTCTTTAAAGGAAATTTATCGAGCATCACTCATGTGAACACTCAGCCCTGGTGCTTTTGCAAACTGTGCATTCATTGTAATGATCACATTTATGCAAAGCAAATATTCTCTTTCCTTAAATGCAAAATCATCAGTGTCAAAATGAAGTTGATGCCTATTTGGAAAGCTAACGGCAAAATAAACTTACTTACCATCCCCTCTAAGCAAGCTTTGTGGCACAGGGCATTTGCCACAGAAGGATATTTATATCGAACTTTTACAATTGCTTCTCCTCTTTAAAGTTATCTTGGCATTTCCTGCTTTCTGGATGATTTCCCAGGACGAAGCCTTTCAGATGCCAGAAGTGTCACTGCCGAGCCTGGTCTTTGTGACGTCACAGAAAGATGCATTCCGAGCTCTTGTCAGTGAACCAGGAAGTACAAAGAATGTATTGCCTAGGGGGAACACCACTTTTAAAAATATATTTCTGTGCTGAATGTTCCTCTTGATCAGTTTGTAGAGTCATTCAGTGATGACTGGGAGGTGAAGGGGGACTTAGGAGTTGACTCCTTCATTCAAAACCTGTCACACAGTTCATCATTTTTAATTAATCTTGCAGGTTAGGTTTATCACCACAGTCTGAGCTTGGCCCAGTTTTCTGTTTTGTGCTGCAGTTACCTTTAGCAGGTCTCTCTCATGATCAGGTTGGATTTGGGAGCTTGTGTGTGACTCAATTGTATGGATAGAGGAAGAAGGCTGTGCATTATCAAAAGATTGTGCTGACTCGCACGCTCCAAGCATACTGAGTTCCAGAGAGGCAGACAGTGATTGTTTTAATACCTACTTGCATCTTACCCAGTGATGCTGCTTTTAGGCCTTTTCTCACTACTTTGCCTTTGGATGTAGTCCTTGATTTAATCATAACTAAATGGTTTGCTCTTGTTGCTAACGTTCATAGCAGGGCACTTCACAAAAGCTGCACAACTGCACTCCCCAAGTAGTGAATTGCTGCTTATAAAGTTGTGGAAATATCATAATTCACCACATTCATGTTCCATGAGATATTGTTTTGATATTTGACACTTCTCTTCCCATAAGCATTTATTATTATTACGTATATTACAGTAGCACCTAAAGGACCACAACCAAGATCGGCACCTACTCTGCTATAGTCTATACACACACAGTAATAGATAGTCTCTGCCCCTAGAGGGTTCATAATCTAAATAGACAAGACAAAGGGGAGTGGGGGAAATGGAAGCCCAAAGAGGGGAAGTGACCTGCACAGTAATGACAGAGCGAAGACTAGAACTCCGCT
This sequence comes from Terrapene triunguis, assembly GCF_002925995.2. Lineage (NCBI taxonomy): Eukaryota > Metazoa > Chordata > Testudines > Emydidae > Terrapene > Terrapene triunguis. The sequence goes on along the minus strand of NW_020664753.1, from coordinate 1,454,132 downwards.
CTCCTTGCTCCCACTCTAGTGCTGGCTCCAGTAGACTATACTGTCTTTTTAAAAAGAAGAAGGTGCTATTTAAAGTGTCATTATCATAGAACCATATAACGGCGGGCTGGAAGGGACTGGGAGAAGTCATCTTGGATAGCCCCCTGTGCTGAGCCAGGACCAAGTAAACCTAGACCATCCCTGCCAGGTGTTTGCCCAATCTGTTGTTAACAACCTCCAGTGATGGGGATTCCACAACCCCCGTTATAGAATCTATATTGTTATAATCTCCGTTCTCATGGGGTAGCATTTTACACTGGTGTAAGTGACCAGGGAACAATGTGTATAGTTGGGGTGCTGAGAGCCATTGAAATCCTGTATATGATGGAAACCACAGGGGTTGTGGCAGCCCCCTCTCCCCCCCAGCACCTATGTAAGTGACTACCCAAGATGCAAAGCAAATGGAGAATCTAGCCCTAAGTCACAGAGTTCAAGGCCATAAGGGACACCCCAGATCATCTAGAGTGACTTGCCCAAGCAGAGCCAAGAACTGAATCCAGATCTTCCCTATCCAGAGCCATAACCACAAGGTCACCCTCCCCCTCTAGCATTGATCACTTTTTCCTGGGGATGTAGGTGGGTACTGTATCCTTCCTTGCTGCCTTTCTTGCTTGAATTTGCTAGGCTCCCTTTAATTCTGTGTTTATACATTCGTTTTAAAAAGTGAATTGCAGATCAGAGAAACCAACAGCCAGGTGTCCTGCATGTAGAAGATGGGTTTGGGCAGCATTAATAATGGAGTAGCTGAGGAACAGAGAAGTGCCTACCCAGGGCCGGAGCAACCCATTAGGCGACCTAGGCGGTCACCTAGGGCACTAACATTTGGGGGGAGGCGACCGCAGCGGCCGGATCTTCGGCTGCCCCGGTCATCGTCGGCATTTCAGGGGCAGGACCTTCTGCCGCCTCTGTCGGGGGCGGCATTTCGGGGGCGGGACCTTCCGCCGCCTAGGGCGGCAAAAAAGCTTGCGGCGCTCCTGTGCCTACCCACCTGCCTGCCATGTATCGGGGTATCTTCCTGTTCTTACTGAGCGGATGAATTTTCTAGGATTGCCAGACACAGTTAGTGGGGTGGGGAAGCTAAGGGGTAGATATCTCCCCTCCCATGTGGAAAAGGGGATCAGCTGCTGTCATAGCACAATTTCTTTGGAGTCCATCGAGACTCTTCTCTTGGCCTGGGATCTCTGTGTGTGTGCCGAGGGGGTGGGGGTGGTGAGACAGTCTGGGTGGAGGCACATCATCATCTCTGTTAATGACATAGCATTCCTTAGCTTACGGTAATACACTCTGTAAGGGGTCCGCAAGGCACCTGAAGTCAGGGTTCCATTCCTCCTTGGGTGCTGCACTGCCAGGGCCTGCAGGGAGATGTGCCTGGGGCACAGAGCTGGACAGATGCATGGGTTGGGGGAGATCTACAGGGTGTGGGGGCAGGTCCTGCAGCCTGTTTTGGGGAGCTGGGAGCCAAATCTTCCCCCGAGCACCCCCCCCCCCGCCCACAGGCTTTACCCTGAAAGGAGGAGAGCCGACCCAGCTGACTTGTCTGGCTTTGAGAGATGTCCATGAAAAGATGTCATAGCATCTGGAGGGCTGCAGGATTGACTTGACATGAGATTCTCTGTGCAGATGCTGTCCCGATTGTAACAGAACAAAAAACCTGCAGCCTGTCTGCACATCATCTCACTGTGCTGCTCTTACCCTGGGGCAGTGTAATGTGCTCTTCACACTCTCCAGAAAAAATATCCAAACTCTCTGGAATCGCCCAAACTCTCAGAAATGTACATTTGCTTAAAAATCAGGCTCCAACTATGGAATCTTCCAAGAAACCGTAGCAAATTATGCAGAAATGTTCTCTTTCTGCTGCGCCTTTCATCCAGAAAGATCCTACCAGGCTTTATTGACTGTCCATCAGGATCACTACATCCACCTCTCAGGCCAGACTCAGAGTTCTGATGGCACAGCACTACACAAGAACTTAGAACACAACATGGAAAATACAGTATTCAGCCGAGTCTGCAGGAGGATGTTAGCGAAGCAGAATATAATTCAATAAGTTGGACTTTGGATGAGACCCCAGGGTTAATACCCCTACCCTTAACTTTCCAAGGGGCTTTGAGTGCCTTGATTACTAATGGTTAAGTCCCTAGTTGTACATCTCTTCTAAAAGACAGCACCTCTAGCATCCTTAGCACCAGCCTGTTTCAATGCTGAATGGGGGGCATCATCTACTCATTCCCCAACAGGAATTACTGCGGCACAAAGAGACACCTTTCATCCTAGCCCTGACTCCCGCTTACAGCATGAGATTGAATACAAGGTGGCATGGCTGCGGGGCAGTCCCAGCAGCCCTTATCTCAGTGCTGATCTATACTCTGAAGCTGTGGTGCAAGCCAGGCCATTTCTTTAAAAGCTCACTCCAGAACTTCTCATGAACCTTGCTGGGGGCAGGAGCCTCTGGAACAGAAAAAGAGAGCCCCAGGAGCACATGGTGAAAAAGCACAGTAGAAGTGGTTCATCCAAAGAAGTCAGACAAGCCATCTTTGTCTCCATATGTAAGCGTAATATGTACAATTCAATTCATAGTGCCTACTTCCCACTCCCCCTTCTCACCACACATGAATGCTGCAAGCCATAACATATGGCTTCAGTTGTACTGTGGCATGACAGAGCCCAGTTCTGCAAGCATTCACTCAGGCATTTCTTACTCATTAATGCCAGTGGGTAAGCTCCTAATTAGGAAGCTGTTGTGCTAGAGACGGACTGTGTCTCATGGCTGCAACAGGGGACTCAAGTTCTGGGTTCTCGTCCCAATTCTGTCAGCCCCGGCTTGGTGTGACTTACTCGCTCTGGGTAACATTTTCAAAAGCACGTAAGTGACTTAGGAGCCTACGTCTCATTGAACGTCAGCACATTAGGCTCCTACAAATGGGATTGTCAAAGTGTGCCAGGTGCTTAACTCTCAATAATTTCCAAGGGAGTTAGGCACCATAGCTGCTTTTGAAAATCCCTCTATAAGTGCATCAATGAGATATAGCATCAAATAGTACCTCCCTCAAGGGTGTCTTGGGAAGTTACATCAATGAATGTGTGCAAAGGGCTTTAAGTTCCTTCAATGAGAGGTGCTAGGGGAGTGCAAGATTTATTTGTTGTTTTGTGGGTCTATGCCTATCTCATTTTTAAGCCCAAGGGGACCGTATCCTGTTGAAATGAATCCACACCTTGAACCTTTTGAGACATTTATCTGTCCCCTAACAAACCAACATCATTTGGAAGGGAGAGAAATTCAACTACCAAGTTTTGAAGCAATGGACTGTTAGAAGGAGGAAGCTGGGACTACTTAAGAATGTCGGGCAAATTACTAGATGACATTTTGCCCTCAGACTCTAATCTGATGCAGAGCTGTGAGCCCTGCTGCTTTCTAATTGAACCTCCAGTTCCCTGACTCATGGTGCAAGTAATATGTGTTAGGAAAATCAATCCATGTCTATGGGGAAATGTAGACTGGTTTCCTGCCACCATTAACATTTTCACTAAAAAACCATTTTACTGGAACTAATATTCCTGAAAACAGCACATTTTATTCAAAACAAGGCAATCTCGGTATTGACAGCGCTGCTGTGATAATGAGAACAATCAATTTTTTTGTACTCCATTATGGTTCTATTGGATTTATTTTGGAGTAAACCTATAGTTTCACTTAGCCAAGATCTGTATCTTTTTTATTTTTTTTCAACTTTACGCAGATTGTAAATAATAATTTTTTTCATCCAGTGGAAGAGTAAGTGAAATAACGGCAATAAACATATAAAAGAGTTCTAAACTAGACATTCATTTCCACAGCTCACCCAATCCTCTTGCTAGAAGAAGAGAAATGTGTATTGGATCTGGAAGGGGTCTTATAAGTGTAGTGAGAGAATATACGTTTCTGCTTGTATAGAGATAAAAGAATAAATAATGGAGATTTAGAGCTAGATTTCTAAAGAGCTTAATTTCCATTGAGACACCAAAATAAGGGGCCAGATTGTCCAGAAAGCTCTGCATATTGGGTGCTGGGAGCTGTCTTGAAAATCTGGCCATTAAGGTTGCAGTGGGGGCTGCCGAGCAGGTGCTCAGCACTTTTGAAAATCTGACCCTAATTTAGGATGCCTAAATGGGAGCTGAGCTCTTTTGAATATCAGGCCCTGACAGTGGGCATTGAACAAGTCAAATTCCAGCCCTGAGCTCTTCAGAATCTAGCCTACATTGGTCAAAGATGTGACTCTCCTCTTACTTATACCAGTGTTATACCAGTCTAGTGGACCTGGTGGAGTTATTTCCAATTAACATTGCAAAATCAAGCCCAGAATGTGGACATCAACAACATTTTCTGCATGTCTGATGCCATTGGACATGTCATCATCTGTAATTCTTTACTAAGTAAAGTTTGTATTAACTATTTCCTTCAACAATATTTAACACATCCAAATGCTTCTCCTGTGAGAAATGCCCCAATCTCACAAAGATTTATGGTGATATAGACTATATACAGTTACTCCTGCAAAGTCCACTTGGGTCTCTGGGCCTTCCTACATCCTGGCTGGCCTACAAGCTGCTTTAAAAATCAACACAAGTTCAGTTTTTAAAAAGTGCGTAAGAACAATTGAAGGCCTCCATTCAGCAAAGCACTTAAGCGGTGCTTAAAGTTAAGCATGTGCTGAAGATTTTTAGTGGATCAAGGCCTTAATTCATGGTTGTTTCTAAAGCACTGAGTAGGTCCCATCAGTGTGACTGCCCGTGTGCTTGAAGTTAAGCATGTGCTTATATGCTTTGCTGGATCAGGCCCTGTGTATCGTGAGAGAGCTAGTGGTGTTATCTCTGCCTTATACAGGGGAACTGACTGACTGCTCCCCTAGTCCCTTCACAAATGTGGCGTTGCTGCAAGAGAGCTTGGCCACAGATGACTGAGTAGTAGTCAGATGGGAGAAGACGGCTGGGCTCTCCTGATGCTGAATTTTATGGCACAGCCACTAATGCATTTAATCGAAGCAGCATTGGTGTAGATGTAGACGCTGATCCTGCAAGCTGCTGCTCATGGGTGGACCTCTGCAGCTATCCGGAGCCCATTGAAATCAAGGATCTTCATGGAGCCAGCCTGTGGAGTTAGGGTCTCAGGCACACTGACACCAGCCCTCTCTTTGTTTCAGCTTTCCCAGGAAATCCAATGCGCTGTGGCCGATCACGTCCAGTCCTTGGTGAAATCGGAGAAGAGCCGTCAGGTGATGTGCGCATCCGGCTTGCTGAGCACCATCATAACCTCCTGTCAACATGCTCTGAACAATGACAGCCACCCATTGCACCTGCCTCTCATCAGGATTTTTGAGAAGCTTGCCTCACAATCCATTGAGCCAGATGTATTAAGGTACCGGATCTGTATTTAGCAGAGTGGTTTCACAGTGTCTTTCTGCACTAGGGCTGTGGATCCTTTAAGGAAATGGACTAATGCAAACTAGCACTGTGATTCAGCAAGGCACTTCACCAGGGACATTAAGTCCCAATTGGGACCCCTCACAGGCTTAAAGTTAGGGACATGCTTGAGTAAATTGCTGAATTGGGACCTAGGGTAGTAATTCTTTGTGTTTCTGTAGAACCTTCCACCCAGGGATCTCAAAGGAGTTGACAGATGTTAGTTAATTAAAGAACTGCAGTACGCCTGGGAGGAAAGGATTATTTTCATGTTTTTCAGATGGGGAAACTGAGGTGCAAAGAGACGCAGTGATTTTCCCACAGTCGCACACACTGTCAAAGATAGACCTAGGGGTAGAACCTGGAGTCATATTTCTCAGTCTCCTGCTCACATCAATAGACCGCACAGTCTCCATTAAAGCTAACAAAGGCCAGTATAGAGTGGGCTTTGGAAGGAGTGGAGTGCAGGCTGGGTTTGAATGCGCACCACAAATTTGTCCAGATTCTCTGAACATCTTGTCCAAAGCTGAGCTGTAGATTGTTTTCTTGTGAGATTTCTAAAGCTTCCTCCTTCTGGTCTGGCTGGAAATTCAGCTTTTCTCATGGCACTGTGGAACTTTGTCTGCATATCATAGCCAGCACCAGACAAAGCAATGATCTGGGAGAGAGAAAAATACTGGGGAAGATATAACCAGCTTTGTGGTGCTAATATTAGGGATGTTGAAATCAGTGATTCCATCACATCATATCTGAAATGCAGAGGATAATAAAGAGGCCACTGATTTTATAATGATCTTGGGAGACACCTAATTTTAGGAAAGTCTTCCTTTAATAGTTTCAGATGGCTCCCAAGATCCTTATGAAATCAGTGGCCTCTTGATTATCCTTTGCATTTCAGACATGGTGTGGTGGTGTAACTGATTTAAATTCATGCCCAGGCCAGTGTACACACAGGCTTTTCTGCAGAGCTGGTAAAACAGTTTTCTTTCTTTCTTTCTACCAACCGAAAAATAAGAGAAAATCCATTTCATGCTATTTGAAACTTTTCCAGGAATTTTTGAAAAAAGAAATTGATGAAAACAATGAATACGAAGATTTTTGTTTTGTTTCAAATGTGGCCTTCCTTCTCCCCCCACCCCCGCCCCAATAGAAAACAAGTTAGAAAATGAGGGATAAAAGAAGATGAAACAAACAATTTTTTCTTTAATTTGGAAAATCTGTGGAAAATGTTGATTCCGTCAAAAAGCCATTATTTTGTGTGGGAAAAGCTTTAGAGTGTGATTTTTTGTCCCACTCTGCCTTTCAAAGTAAAGGTGGCTTCACTAGCTAGAAGGCCGTAACCTCAGGGCTTTGCTGTGTATGCCTTGATGCCAGTGCTCCCATATATCCTATACAAAGGTGTTTGTGTTCTCAGGCAGTTCCTCTGGCTTGGGACCCCTCCGCCAATCGTGACTGGGACGTGCAGAAACCCAGCTAAGACTACATTGTGTCAAGAGCCTAGTTTGTGTAAAGCAGCTTGCAGTGAAGGTGAGAGCAGCAGCGTGGAGAATGGCGTTAGTATTCCGGGTGCATGTGCCGGGGAGGGAAAGCTGCTGCCAGACCTACTTGCTGAGAAGCCAGGCACAGCACAGATCTAGTCTCTAGAGCAGGCCACTGTGACAAACTGGTATGTTGATCAACAGCAGGAGCTGAGCCAAGAGCATTCAGAAGTCAAAGCACGAGGTCTGATAGCTTGAGCTCATGGTAGACTCTATCCCTGAGGCTGTGATAGACTCAAATCCTCACACAGAGTGGGATGCCTACCACACACTGACTGGGGGTGTGCACTAGCACATCCAGCAGCGCTCCCCAAAGGTGTGTGGCCTACGGGGCTGGGGCATTGGCATACCTGCCCTCTCCTGTGGGTCTAGAGGGAGTGTATCTATACGGAGCATTATTCACTTCGGGCAGCACACGCCCAGCACTCCTCACCGGATCAAGATCATAATGATAGTATTCCCACCCCACACACATGTTTTGCACATGCGTCAGTAACCCCATAAGGGGCAGGGTGGTGGAGAACCAGCCCCACAAGTCCTGCGCAGGCACAAACTCAGCTCTCACCTGCCCGTTGGGTTTAGCCCTTTAGCTATTGAATGATGGAGGTGGGGAAAGGAGCCAGCAGGGTTAGGTACCTTCCCCGAGGGGGGGAGAGGGCAGGGAAGTGCACTACTACCTGAGGAGCTATGTGGGGGAAGAAGAGCTGCTGCTCCGAGCTCTTCCCGCGGGCCTCACCTACAATTGGAGGATGCTTTTTTGTCTGAAAAGTTTTTCACTGAAAAATACGGGTTTGGTGACACTGAAATACTTTGTGAATTTGTGCACCAAACCGTTTGTATAAAACCAAAAAAAACCCAACGCCACCACCGCCAGCTTCCCACTCCCCCAATGGCAACGTTTTGATTTTTCGGTTTGAACCAATGTTTCTTTTCAAAATTTCCTTTAATTTTATTTTAAAGTTCAAAAATGTCCAAGAAACATTCACACTAAAACCAAAAGTTTCAGTTTTGTCCAAACAAAAAGTTTCGTCTGATCTGAAAGGAAACTTGTTTTGGCTTTTTTACGATTTGCTGCAACGTTTTTAAAATTTCATTTTCCGTTCAATGTGAAAGAATGGGTTTTTTTCTGATTTTTCAAAATTGCTGATTGACTGAAAAATGCATCAGTCCCCCAGCTCCACTCCTATTTCCTCCTCCTCCCCACCCCCCGCAGCACTGGAAAGGTTTCTGCAGCCCAAGGAGGACTAATTGAGCAAGGAGGGAGAAGCCATGACAATAAGATACATGCTTTGTAGCTGCAATCAATGAAATGGGAAAGAAGCATGCTACAGAATGGAAGCAGTGACAGTGCTGTGCATTGCTAATGATGGCCATTATTGTCCTAGATTCAGGAGCAGCCGTGCCGGACAATCCTGTGGTTCCTCAGCTAGCCACGCGGACCACCAGTTCCCCATGGGTGTCCAGGGGCTCTGCAATAGCTCTCCAGACATCTATGAGTCTCATCTCCATGACGTCGCCGCGGAACTTCCAGCCACACAACACTTCCTTGGCACCGTCCTTCGTGGAGTTCGACATGTCTCCTGAGGGATACGGGTATTGCTGCAATTCATGCTGCTCTTTTTATCACTTTACAGAGCCTCCCATCTCTTATTTTGGACCAAACAAGAGAGTCATAGCAGATCCTCCTGCTCCCATAATTCTCCTCCATGCAGCAGTGCTAGCAACTCACACAGCCTGCGCACAGCCTCCTAGTGATGGCAGAGAGAGTCTGCCATGCTCCTCATCATCAGCCTAGACCCACTGAGGGGCCAAGGCTGCAGGATTGTAGTCCGTGGGAGGTTGGCGTGTGGAAGGAGCACAGAGCCAGGTCCTTAATGGCTCGCCGAGACAGGCTTGAATTTCTGCTTTCTTTGTTTTGCAGCTGTTTGTTCCTCCCCACGCTCTCCACTGTGATGGGCCCCAATGTGGAACACTCCATCTCAGGAGGCATCGGAATGGGTAGGTACCTGCTGGTTCACATGGAGCCTTCTGAGAAAGATGAGCATAGTCCTCCTGCTCTCAGGCATCCTGCGTTATCCAGAGATGGTCGCATACAAGACCACTGCTTCAACACCCTCCCGACTCTTGCCTCAGATCCAGCTCTGAGGTATAGAGCTCAAGCCTCTCTTTGCGTCAGGCCATGCTGCAACATCTGCTCTGACTGTTAGGAGTAAAGGGGTGACTTTAAGGCAGGGCAGATACCAGGAAAACACCCTAACAGGTGAGATCCATTAGACTGTGGGATAATCCCCTAGAGGAAGGGACGGAAGGTGCATCACATGAAACATTTAAAACTAGACTGACCTCTAGGATTCTCTAAACTCTGGGGAAGCTCGGTTCCAATTGCAGATCTGGACTCCCCCACAGGAAGCACATCTCTAAGTGTCTCTCTCCTCAATGAGTGGCCTGGTAACCCCATTTCTCATCAGATAATCCTGGGCCACACACATCCTGTCTGGCACCATAATAAGAGAGGCAGTGCTGTCTAGTGGGGGGCGGGGGGACTTGGAATTAAAGCTCCTGGATTCCACAGTTGCTGCTTCCACTTACATGCTGGGGGACTTCGGAGAAGTCATTTGACTGTTCTGTGCCTCACAGGGCACTAGATTAATATTTGAAAAGCATTCTGAGATCCTCAGGTGAAAGGGACAGAGCCCTGTTGTCAGGGACCGAGCAGGGGAGCCTGCTTCCTCACACTCATTTTGTTTCCTACCCGCAGGTGCCAGACTGTTCCCACCCTCGGGCGGCCTGACTGTCTCCTCCTGGTTCCTGGTCAGCAGGTTCTGCTCTACCCGCGATGCCCACCCCTTGCGCTTCCTCACCGTGGTGCGGCACATGTCAAGGATGGAGCAGGAGTTTGTCTGCTTTGCTGTCAGCTTCTCCCCCACAGACCGCTCCTTGGTCATCTCTACAGAGGAAGTGGAGTTCCAGCCACTGGGTAAGGCTTTCCACAGGCACTGCAAGGCCAGGGCCTCAGTCATTCGGGAGGACTAGAGATTTAAAGGGTAATCTCCACTTTCCTTTTAAAAAGGAATTCTAGACCTCTGCCCTGGAAAGAGCCTTGGGAAACAGAAACAGCTATCAACTAATCACTAGGGTTGAAAGGTACAAGGAGTGGAAGGGTGGGGGACAAAAGATCCCTTCCCCCTCTTATCTGTATCTATTTAACTCTGAGTGCCATACTGCCACCGATCACTGCAGCATCTGACGCCTATATTCACAAAGAGACTTGGGCATTATGATGCTGGGTGTCACAAGGCTTAACTTTTTGGCACCTAGAAAATCCTGCAAAGCCTGAGTGAGGCACCTCTGCTGTCTAGACAGTAAATGGGGAGAGACAGCCCACTTAGCGATTCACAAAACCCAGTGCACTAGGCAGCTCCTTGCCTAAGCCAGCCAATGGGAGAGGCCAACGAAAGGTGAGCCCATGGGGATAGGCGCCTACATCTGGGCTGCAGGGTGGCAGCTAGCTCTGCTTGTGATCCACAATGCAGGAACCTTCTTTGGAGTTAGGCATCTCAGGAGTTCTGTACAGGAAGCTGGGGGTGGGGGAGCGCTGCGGTGGGTGAGGGAGGATGACCTCTCTCATCACTTTTAGCCTTATGGTTGGGGTACTCACCTGGGATGTGGGATTCCCCTCATTCAAGTCCCCCCCGCCCCCCACCTGATGAGGAGAAAGGATTTGCACAGGGATCTGAATGCCTGTTTTCCCCTGCTTTGGGAATTGCTCTGGGGCTTAGGCAGGAGATGGGTGCCCAGGAGCCTAGAAGGAGGAAGCAGCACATAGGCCAGAGGTAGAAATGGGCACAAAGTTCAACAGGAGTTTTGTGAATTGCAGTGGAACCTAAAACGTAGGCGCCTAAATGCTTTTTGAACCTAGCCCTGGGTACCTTCCACATACAATCAACAGCACTAGGTGGCCAAGTGAGAATTCCCTGGGGCGGGGGAGCTGCCGGGGTGTCTGGCCACTGTGCCAGCCCCAGTCCAGTTTTAGGGGGTGGGAGAGGGCCATGGCCAGAGTGCATCTGATCCCTTGGGCAGCGCTGCTGGCTGGGATATGTAATGTGAGCCAAGTAAGCTTGAGGCATGTCCGAAAGAATCATCTCACTGACCCTCCCCCATATCCTCAGGCCGGACCTGTGCAGAGTGGTAAAAACAATTTCCTTCAGAGGGTCCCACGGTATTTGGAGGTCATTGCTGTACAACACTGTCAGCAGCTCGTGAAGGAAACACCAGAATGTATCATCTGGTGTGAGTCAGTGTGATCCTGGATCCTAGCAGGGCAGAGGTGGTGGTCTAGATTCTCGGTCCTGCTCAATTTGTGCTTCGTACAGCAAAGACAAGGAGCTGCTACATCTACCTGATTCTCAGGGTGGATCTGTGCCAGTGTCAGTGTGGGTTAGAGCAGCCCCCAGGCTGCTCTGTTATATCCCAGACAACAACCAATCATAAGTATTCTGGCATTCTCCTTTCCCACCCCCTCTACCAGGATTAGATTGGGGCTGGCTCAGTGGCCAGGCACATGAGATCTGTACCAGCTGGGAGTTCCCGCAGCAGGGGAATTCTTACCTGGTCAGCTCTAATTGACAAGAGTAGTAGAAAGGGTCTGGAACTCACCCAAGGATTAATATCGGTTCTATTTATTACTCCACTTCTTATTCTTTGCACTTGATTTTCAGTGCCCTACTTAGGACAGTATCGTTTATTGCAATTAGCAGAATTTTGTACTGCTTGGAGTGAAAGTGGAGTGAAATTGATGCAGATTTCATTGCAAATTAAACAGATACATTGTGCATTGAGTGCTCTTTTATTCTTCTTTTTAATTACATTTCTGATTCCTTTCCCCAACCCTCAAGAGAATCACTGAACACGTGTGAAAGATCCCATCTCCTACTTCCATTATACAGTGTGTGAATAGCATTGTGTTATCCCAGGTGGGATCTGCAAACCTGACATCAGAAACAGAGGCCATCTGGCTGTATTTAAGAAATCATTTGATTTGTCTTACTTAGAGCTGAGCAGATAATTTTTTTTTTTCAGTTTGGCCACTGAACAGAAAAAAAAATCAGTTCATTTTGAAACAAAATGGATTTTGTTGTTGGGTTTTTTTCTCGACATAATGAAAAACTGAAAATTTTGTCCAGGTTGAATGAAACATTTTGAACATCTATTTGAAGCAACATTTTCAAAATGAAGTGTCTAAAGGATTCATTTAGCAAATGACAAAGCAAACCATTTAGGTGTTTTTCAGAAAAATTATTCTCATTCGTATTTGTCCGAAACTATTCATCGAATTCAACCTTTATTCACAAATGAGTTTGTTCGCCCCAAAACTTCATTTCTGGCACATTACTATTTAGCCAAAACATTTCACCCACCTCTAGTCTTAGTAAGAGTTGGTAATGGCTTATAAGTACATGTTGAGCCCCTACAGACGTGGTTATGTCAGGCTGTGGGGCAATGCATTGAAATGTATTGGAATATGATGTAAGTTCCCTTCAGTGTTTGGTAGAAGGTGTTATGGAGTTGCTCGTATGTTGCTGTGTTACTGTGACTGGACTACGAAGTCCCAGTTGTTGAGAAGTACCTAGAGTGATACGTCATTCTAGGTTACTTCTAAAGAACAGAAATTCTGTAGTCCAGTCGTATATGTATGTTACTGTGTGGCTGTGTAAGAGCTAGTATTATTACTATGTCTGCCCTAGTCACAGTATTAGATAATAAAGATCCCATTGTTGTTGTACCCTGGCACCTGCACGAACATCTAATGTGTATCTTCCCCACAAGAAGGGGAGTCTTCTCCAACAAGAATGGTTTCTTAGGTATGTAAAATGACCACCCTTTTGCCATTAATATTCTGCTGTTCGAGGAGACGATGCTAAATTAATGTGCTAAATTGTGCCAGGTTCCCAGAAGTCTTTGGGAATAGTGCAGCTTATAAATTAATACCTGTTATTATTCTCACTGATAATGACATGAGGGACGTGCACAGATCTGGAGCATAGAGGGGACTGAGATGGCAGTGAACATCCCCTGATCTCCTGGCTTCCAAAGCAAACAGCTAGTTGGCTTCCCTGATTTTTGAATGGCTATTCTGAGTCTTTCACTTATCCATTTCTTCTTATCCAATGATCAGAGCTGTGCTTGGTAATTCAAACATGATCCTGATTAATCCATGGGAGAAGGGGGCTGGGACTGAGAGTGGGGTGTACAGTGCAGCTGGGATTTTCAAAGAAGTCTAATGGAGTTAGGTGCCTGATTCCCATTGAGCTGGGTGCCCAACACCCTTAGGCACCTTTGAAAACACCAGCTTACCTGTCTCCGTAATGCAGTCACCACATACAAAGGATCTGAATGTGTCCAGCCTCTAAGAGATCCTTTCCATAGAAGCTCAATCAATGAGGACTTGAGGATTTGTCTTGTTTAGAATTGGTTTCATTTTACAGCCCCCAGGACGTTGAGAAAAAAACATTCTTGAGAGCCGGCGGTATTTGGGAGCGCAGCTCCAGCACACACCATGTGAATCTCGTGGGTGAATACCCACTTCGTCAGACGCAATGGGTATTCACCCACGAAAGCTTATGCTCCAATACATCTGTTAGTCTTTAAGGTGCCACAGGACTCTTTGTTGCTTTTTACAGATCCAGACTAACACGGCTACCCCTCTGATACATGTGAATCTCGAGGCTTAGGGAAACCTTAAGTCCTGATAAAAGGACTCCAGCAGTTTAGGGCATTTTTATTGCTCCCTCCCATCACTGCTTTCCTAAAGCTCCGCAGTCCTACCCCGGCTCTGCCATTGACTGACTCTGTGATCTTGGGCAAGTCACTTCACCTCTTCGTGCCTCAGTTTCCCAGTCAGTATGTTAATATTAGTTGCATTGCAATACTGCCCAGAGGTCCCCATCAGGACTGAGGCTGTATTTTGCCAGGCCTTGTGCAAACACACAGTAAAAGACAGCCTCTGCTCTGTCTGCCTGCCACTTAAGTGCTTGTTTTTCCTGTGCAGACATCATGGAACCTGAAGTGGAGGTCCCAAATCACTCCTCAGCCCCAACTCAGATTGAGTTCAGCTGCACCCAACAACTAGCCACGGGGCAGTGGCATCACCTCACAGTGACGGTTGCTAAGGAAACGAAAAGGAACTGCATCGTTTCGGCGTATATCAACGGACAGATACTTGGCTCTGCTAAGGTAAAGGCTTTCTTCATAAAACCGTGCTTGGCAGCTGGTCATTTGCATTTCTTGGGTCAGTTTCTTCCTGTCTTGTTAATCCCACAGCTAGGAGACCTCAAAGAGCAATGCTGTCCGTATGCGTTGGAGCACGTGGCGCTCAGGCTGGCACTGGAAATCACACGAATCCTTAGAAATTGAGGCTCAGATTTTCAAAAGTGACCAGTGATTATGGGGGCCCAACCTGAGACACCTTAAAAGGGCCATTCTTAGGAATGCTGAGAACCCGCCCTTTGAAATTCAGGACCCTTTAGAGGCATCTCAAGTTGGGGATTCAAAGGCTTTAGGTCTGTATTTTCAACAGGGAATAGTCATTTCGGATGCTTCAATGTTGGGATTGCAGAAGGAGGCCCGGGGAGCAGTGCAGAGACACTGATCCTCTGTGTGACTGCCCAGCCTTCCACAATAATGCTAAGACTGATGGGATTTCCCCCTACATCTCAGACATCTATGGGTTTGGTGTGTCCCACTGCTTCCCTGCCCTGCCTGTTGCATCCCATGGAACACTCTGAGTTTCACATCCCTCAGGTGGTCATTCCCTGCATACTGGCCAATCTGCTCCCAGCTCTAGTGTCAAACAGTCTGTGAACTAGATCTTCTCCTCAAATAATAGACTCAGTCTGTTTCCAAGAGCTATGTTCACATGGGTTAATATGAAATAAGAAAGATGGCTCAAAATGGGGGGAAAGAGGATTGCAAAACGTGATTTTTTTTTTTGCAAGTCTTGCAAAATTTAGTTGTTTTCTAATAAAGCCCCAGCTCCCGGAGTCATGTCATTTCACAAGAGTCTCAACTTTCATTACAAAAAATAGTTTCTTCACCTTTTGGGTGTGGGGAAAAGCTTGAACTCAGTGCACCCTGAAGGCTCAGAAACAAGAAGGCAAATAAAAAGCACCACCAATTTATTATTTTGTTTTATTTTATTTTTTATTTATTTTATTTTATTTTAAATCTCAAAATTTTTAAGCCAATCTCAGGATAGTTTTGAAGCCTTACTTGTGATTCTTTTTAAACACTTGTGGTTGGCCATACTGAAACTGTCGTCCAATTCTAGGCAGTCCCTAGATCCCTTCCCCTCTCCACTGTCATTCATTTATAGCAACCTTGGTCTCTTCCTTCTGACTCCTCTATTCTGATGTATGCAAAGCTCGCTTGTGTGTTATACTTTCCCTGTAAAAGCAATCTGTTTCATTCCCAATATTCTCTTTCCCATACTTGAGAAAAATTATGTCTCCACAGCATCTTGTGGGACCTATATCCATTCTGAGAATGAAAACTTAATTTAATTTGCCTTCTTTTAAATGAGACTGGAAGTCATGGATAAAACCAGGCTTGAGCATCACAATGGATTAAAGGATTCACAGCAAATGTGTTTATCATAAGTCAAAATAAAAATAAAACAAGGCTTTAGTAAATAAGAGATGGGCCCAGATTCCGTGTCTTGAGGAAATGAGGTGATGCTTTTTTCGTGATATGGAAAGCGAAGAGGAAATCAGGCAACAAATCAGAATTACACAGAGGTCATTAATATCTAGGGCCAGGATTTTAGTGTCATGGGAATTGCAGACAGGATCAGATCTGAGAGCAATCTGATCCAGTCTCCTACTGTACCCAGCATCAAATACTTCAGAGGAAAGGATAAGGACCCTGCAGTAGCATATTTGGGATGATGTGGCCCCATAAAGGTCATATCCCTACCCTAATAGAGTCTGCATTAAGCTCTGAAAACTATTTGCGATTATAAATGAACATTTTTCAAAAATAGGCAGGTGCCTACGTCCATATTTCAGCACTTAAGTGGCCAGATTTTCCAAAATGCTGATCTCCCATTGAAGTAAACTGGAGCTGCTGAGTGATCTGCACTTTGGGGAAAATGGCTTGTTTAGGTGCCTGGTGTAGATGTAGGTACCTAGCCTTTAGGCTCCTATTGATGAAACTTGTCTCCTAGGTCATTCTGGACGTGCAGTAGCCTCTCTATAGTTATGGTTGCTACCCAGTTTCCATTACAAGCCTGATTCTGGATCCTTCTCTAAAATCTACCCCCCAAAAAAAGAACATTGGCCTCAAGGAAGTTTAAGTCTGGGATCAAGGCAGAGGATTTTTCTACTACATTTGAAATGAACTGGATGGGTGTTCTTTAAGAAAGACACCTTGGGTGGGGTTTTCAAAAGTGCCTACGTGACTTGAGGAGTGCAAGTTCTGATGGTACTTTTGAAAGTGATTTAGAAGTATAAATCACTATGATGCTTTTGAAAATCTCAGTTCTAAAAATAATTATTTATTAAGTTGTTAGTTATAGTAGAGCCTGGGGAGGGACTAACCAAGAACAGGGCCCTGCTGTGCTAGGTGCTGTATGCATACAGAGTAGTACATAGTCCCTGCCCAGGAGATTTTACATTTTAGACGATCTAGATCTTAGTCTAGATTTTACAATCTAGAGGAGCACAATAGAGTTGCTCCTCAGAGTCCAAAAAGGCATCTTAACTTTTTTGCTGCGTTGGGGTTGACTAGCCTTCCTCAGAGCCCAGCTGCAATGTTGACTAGATTATGATCAAAGCTGAAAATTGACTAGTTATTAAATGATAGGCCCATGTCCTGTAACTGATCTACCCCTGGCAAATAGCCCTATTGAAGTTGATGGGGTGCAGGTGCAGGGGTCTGCCCAAATGGAACAAGTTGCGGGATTGGGGCTTTAAATAGTCATGTAAAGTGACAGCTGATTCTTGGAGGAAAACACCAGGATTTCCAAAGTTGCTTAAGGAGTTAGGAACCCAAAACTGATTATTGAACATCCCTGTTACAACTATAGTAATTGCTGACATGGAAATGTAGCATCAGGGAAGTATTTAATGTAGATTTTGCTTCTTTGCTGCTCTTTAGCAGCTGAGAACAAAGAGGTGATTTAGCAGTCCCATGGGAATCAGAAGGTCTTCACAGATCACTGGCAAGTGCTCTGTAGGTCACTGATAGCACACAGAGCACACTTCGGAGACTATTGATCCCGCTTGGGGTCTACTTGTTATCTCGTTCCAGGAAGGAGAGACCAGATGTATCAGGTGACCAGATTACAAAAGCATAGTTTAAGTGTTGAAAAGAATGGGCCAAATTGATCCCTAGTGGAAACAGCTCAAGTCAGTGTGATTGCACCAGGGACGAATTTAGCCTGATGTAGTTACGTGATCTCTGATTTCAGAGTAGCAGCCGTGTTAGTCTGTATCCGCAAAAAGAACAGGAGTACTTGTGGCACCTTAGAGACTAACAAATTTATTAGAGCATAAGCTTTCGTGGGCTACAACCCACTTCTTCGGATGCATATGATCTCTGAGCGAAACAGCATGATCCCTTGTGTTAATGTCAGTCCTTATGTAACTGGGATTTTCACCAACTAAGGACCTGATCTGTGACATCACATGCACAGCACCTGTGACTCCCCTTGACTTCAGTGGGGATGAGGACAGACAGTATCTTGCTGGGCAGAGGCCCTACAGCTCCGCAGATACACAAGCGAATTCTTTCTCTGGTGCAGATGCAGTACATACAGCCCTTACCCGGGAGCAGTATTTCCATGGAACCGTCGTCCTTCGTCGACATCTATGGCTACATAGCTACCCCCCGCGTTTGGAAACAGAAGTCCTCCTTAGCTTGGCGCCTGGGCCCGACATACTTGTTTGAAGAGTCGATCTCTGGGGAAACCGTGGAGGTGATTAACAAGCTTGGGCCCCGGTACTTCAGTAACTTCCAGGCAGTGCAGCTTCCAGGTATGCGGGGACTCGGATGTGCCGCACCGGGCATCTGCCGTGGTTTATTATTATCATCCATTATTAACATTCCCGGTGTGCCTAGAGGCCTCTAACAAGATGGGTCCCCATTATGCTGGACACTGGGTGTACGTGTAGTAAGGCCTTACGATCTAAACAGACAGGACAGACGAGAGTGAGAGGAATGAAGTATAATTATCCCTATTTTACAGGGCAAACTGAGGCACAGAGCTAGGCCTCCGCTAGGAGTTAGGCACCTAGTGGGGTTTTCAAAAGTGCCGGAATTCCTATCTGCATCTTCAGACACCTAAATACTTTTCAAAATCTGGCTTTAAGTGACTTGCCCAGGGCATCTGTGACAGAGTCAAGAATTAATTAAGATTGATCCATCTGTCATGCTTCTATGCCCCCCATCACCATAGTATCTGGGCGCTTCACAATTGTCAGTGTATTTCTCCTCAGAACCCCTCCCCGCACACCCCGTTGGGTAGGTCAGTGCTTCTATCCTCATGTGACCCGTGGGAATTGAAGCCGAGAGAGACTAAGGCTATGTCTACACTGTCAGCGGCATGTTGAGTACAGACACTACACGTCCCCTAACATGGGTATAAATCGCAGCATAGATGGTGAGGCACTCCTTAGGCGAGTAGAGTACAGAGACACCAGACACCATGTATACCCTACATGACTCTCTACACACCCCAGCCGTGCCTCCCCCATTTACATGGCTGTTTTTAGCAGTATAGAGTCCTGCTGCCCCCCTGTTGCCAGAGCCTTTCACTGCCCCTCCCTCCGCTGCTGGAGCCTTTCACTGCTCCATGTAGCTATATGCTACAGTGTGGAAGCAGCCTGCTTTTCATTGTGGCGTGTACCTTACACACTGCTGCAAGAGCAGACCAGGCCTAAGTGACTTGCCCAGGTTTACACGGGATTTTTGTGGCGGAGCCGGAATTGAACACCGATCTCCCCCAGCCCAGACTAGAGCTCTAACTCCTGAGTTCCAACTCAGTGGCTTGACCACAGGACCAACCGTCTTCATTTTCTGTGGGCATCTTGTTATTTATGGAGTCTCCAGTTTGGGTGAGGCAGACATTAAGGAAGAACCTTTGTAACTGGGATGTGCAGTGCTAGACAAAAACATAGCAGAAAAGGAAACAGCAATCTCCTTAGCTGCACAGGCCCTCAGAGGAGAGTGGTGCAAAACAGTGGGGGAGAGAGCGGGAGGCAGGGAGCACGAAGTTGCATTCAATTTAATGAAGAAGCTTTTTAACTAAAGTATACTGTTAGCTTCAATTATTAAACAGGCAGACAGAGCATCTCCAGTACATTTTAGTTATTGATTGCTGCTTGTTCAACTGCTGAGTGTATCCACCTCTGCATTAGGAAGTTAGTGGGCTGGGGATGTCTTCTCACACTTTAAAAGAGTGGAACAAACCCATCTGCTGAAGCTGCAGCCTAAAGCAAAGGGTACAGGCGGGGTGAAATTTTTCATCAAAACTGGTTTTCAATGGAAAATTGAGGGTTTTTTTACAACAAAATGTTTTCCATGTAAAATGTCTGCTTTCTAGGGAAAACCTGGATTTTTTTGTCAAAAAATTGAATGCCTGAAAATCAAAATATTTCAGCCAAAAGCCAAAATATTTTGATTCTGCAGCAGTGCCTTATGGGAGTTGTTGTTTGGGAGTTTCGTGCTCCCATTCTCCTCTATAGACTGGCATCCCCAGCCAGACTTCATTTCCCATGATGCTCCATGGCCACGTGACTGCCATGATGCACCACCTCCTCTCTCCAAGAGGGGGGAGACTGTTGTGCAACAAGAGAGGTGTAATCAGATCTGGGAACCCAGTGACCTGACTCAGTTTCCCAGAACAGGGCTTGGGAATTACTTGGAGAACAGGGTATAATTGCTATGGGGTAAACTATTCCCCAGCTCTCAGCAGGTGGGTGTGGAAAGTCCTCCATGGAGTGGTTCCACTGCCCAGCCTCTTTACTTGGACCATGTGGAGAAGCAAGGATTTATCCTATGAGAATAATTATATAGCGACAGATACCTCCTTAATGAAACCTGCACTGTGTGTCGTGCTCTCAACTCTTGGGTTCATGGAGATGCTGGTGGTAAGATCTACAAAGAGCAGTTTCCAGTGGAGAAAAGCTGAGTGCAGCTCCTACTGGTGCCCATGCTGGCAAGCTCCAGCCTTTGGGCTGCAAAGATGTAGGTCCAGTTGTGGTTCTGGTTAGATCAAAGCGGAGCCCTTTCTAAACACCCCCTTCTCCCTCACATTTTATCCACTTACCTGTTTTAGTCTCATGTACCGAGAATGTGAAATTGCTCACGGGTTTAAAAGTCTCTCTTGTTTTAGCTAATGATGACTCCAAAGAGCCTCAGCTCACAGCCTTGATTGCAGAGGAGAGAATTTCATTTGGGATCAACGCCATTTGCTCATCCACCACCACCATCCAAGACATAAAGAGCTGCTACAACGAAGTGGACGGTCGGCTGATCGCCAAAGAGGTCACAGGGTCTCTTCCTTTGCTTTCAGACAGGCACCTTTGCATTCAGATTTTCTTGGAGCAAAGTCTCTGGTTTTGTTATAACTTCCTTGCTCTGGTGCTTTCCCTGAATTCCTGGATCTGAGTCTCTTCCCATGTACACCAAATTTACATTAATATAAATCCATTCATTTCAGCGGTGTTACTCCTGATTTGCACTGAAGGAAGTGGGAGGAGATTCAAATCAATTTGCATTACAGGAGGAAACTTGTCTTCTTAAACACTATGTGCACCAAAGGCTGCTATGTAATTGACAACTAGAGCTGAGCGAACAATTGATTTTTGGGTTTGATGGTCAAACCGAAAAATAAAAAAACCCTCTTTTATTTCAAATGGAAACGGAATTGTTTCCTGTTGTTCTTGATTAAACGAAAAACAAACAAACAAACAAAAAGTTGGCCAGGTCAAATGAAATGCTTCAAATGTCTATTTGAAATAATATTTTCAAATCATGGTTGACATTTTAAAAGGACATTTTCTAAGTAAAATGTTGTTATGAGTCAAAAATAGCACGACAAAATAAAAGGTTGAAATGGCTTGTTTAAAAACTGCAAAAAAAACCATTTTGACCTTTTTTTTGAAAAGTCAGATTTTTTTCAGCTGAAACGATTTACTAAATTGGACCCCAAGTAGTTCTGGAGCCCTGAAAAATGCATTTTTGGCAAAATTTCTGTTTGCCGAAAAAAATTCATCCAGGTCTATTAATAGATTCCAAGGCTAGAAAGGATCATCTTGTGATCATCTAATCTGACCTCGTGTATAACAGGCCAGAGATCTTCCCCCCAAATAATTCCTAGAGCTGATCAATATTAAAAAAAGTTATCTAAAACCCAACAAACTGGGGTTGTCACCTTTGTGCATTTGTCCAATAAACCATAAAAACACTGGGAGCACAAAAATCACCATTGTGTATCAAGGCTATGGTACATCTAATCCAGTACCCTGTATCGGACAGCGGTTAGCACCACATGCGTCAGAGGAAGGTGCAAAAATTTCATAAAACAAAATTATGGAATAACCTGCCCATAGGAGACTTTTTTTCTTGATCTCAGTCAATTAGTGGTTGGTTTATGGCCTGGGGGTTACGTCATATGACTGTAATTTTTAAATGATTTAAGGTCTGTTGTTACAAATCTTTGATCCATTAACTGTCACATGGTAGCATTCTCTTTTAGTATCTCATTGAGTGCTCATTAATGAAATTGTTTAACAAGAAGAAAATTCCTGGACAAAATTTTGTTTTTGTTAAAACTGGAGTTGAAATTGAGTGTATATCGATAACTTAGGGGTTAAAAAGTTTACAGGTATTTTGTAATTATCCCCAAGTGAACTGTTACAAACTCACATGGTTCAGGATACAAGTTACTCTTAAAAGAAATGCAGACATGGCAAAGTAAGGGATGCACAGTTAAAGCTCTCTAACAACCTTAACTTTGCTCTGGAGTGATGCCAGGAGGGAAAAACACTTGATTGGCTCATGCCTCTGCATCTGAGACACCTGACCATCCCAACATCCAGCCACAGTCTAGCCCCCCGGGGGGTCCGACGAGAGGCAGTGAAGTGCAGATACTACGGTATTTCTTCAGTGTCAGTCTTCAAGCCCCTCACCCACAGGCATCAGGTGGAGTATTATCTGCAGTATCCTACACGGGGGAGCCAGATGGCAGCAGACTCTGCATGTGTACACACCCTTTACCACCACCAGAGCCTGCAGAAATGGGTACAGAGCAGAACCATTGCATGCGTAGAGGGTTAGATGTGGTGGTGTCTTCCACCAGGAGAACCTCTTTGTTCCAAAGGCAAGGGAAAGGGAAATGGTGGAGACTCCAGGAAATGGTGGAGAAGGATGCGCTGCATCACATCCGTGAGCCACTATGAGTGCAGTGAATTGTGAGGAAGCTGCAGCCCACGGCAGCAGTGTGGGAGTAGTGGACTAACCTCCCCGGGGACTCCTGTAGCTCTACAGATATGCTAAGTTCTTCAGGATTTCCCTCATCCTCAGCCCAATGTGCACAGGGCTTCTCACCCCACAGACTCTCCTTAGCCTCCCACATCCTATAGGTCTGTGGTTCTTAGGTAGCTTCCCTGAGTGCTCTGCGCATCCCTTCTCTGTTACTCCAGGCTCCTCCTCCCACTCCCAGATTTTGCTCCCAGCAGGCTTCTTAAATCCAGAGGGAGCAGCTTTGGATCTTAGTAGGGTCAACACTGGGCTCAATATGGATGTTTGGGTACCTTAGCTCTAATTTCCAAAGGTTTTTTACTCTTAAGTTACCGGCGAGCACTCTTGACCTGAACTCCATCTTCGCCATGTTTTTGTTTTAGCTGGAGCGGGAGATACAGATAGAGCTCTGACAGTGCTCAGGTGGTGGTAAAATCCTGCCTTGAAATAATGACAGAAGCCGGGTTATTCATGCCTAAGGCTGTGTGAGGGGGTGGGCTGTGCCAGTGTGCCCCTGGAGGCCAGGGGAACAAAACCAAACCCACTAATCCAAATGAGTATGTCCCCTTTAATAAAGTCTCACAGAGGGAACATTTGTAAAACAGGTCGAGAGGCCCTTATTCCTCAGCAGTCAGGTTTACAAACACCTCAACTCGACATCCTCCAGCAAAGTCTCTGAGTCTGGTCTGACTAGTCCCTGTGAGCTGGATGGCCTCTAGTCCTCTCCTTGCTGCTCAGCTGCCTTTCCTGTTTCAGTGGGACAGGGACCTCCTTGATCATACCCAGGCGGGTCTGATTGTGAGTGCCTGGCTGGCCCTGGAAGGGGGAGTGCACTCCCTCAGTGGGTGCCTCATTTCACTTAGCTGTCCCTGGGGTTTGAAGCGTGTACTATAGGCTATCCGCATTGCTGTTCTGAGTCCCTGCCAATGCAGTACCCACGATAGGAACAGTAAGGGGCATGTGTGGCAGAGCTGGAGGAGATATTTGGACTGGACGAGCAGTTCTGACTTTGAATCCCCTTGTGTTATCGATTTTGAGCAACAGTTTATCTTTGTACATGAAATGTTCTATCGTAGTCTAAAAATACTAAAATAATCCCAAACAAATACAATCCCTGATTCCTTGCTTCCTCCTCTGCTCCCCCACCCCCAATTTAACCTCCAACAATGTTTCCTACAAGGTCTTTTTGGTCTATTTTAGATGGGGATCATCTCTCGTGACAGTTCAACACCAGTTTTCCTGGCTAGAAACATTGCTGGACACCTCTCTGGTCCCTTACGAACTATTGGATCGGTGGCTGTGGGCCAATTTGGTAAGTACAAATTGGGGAATGGAAAAGTAGAGCATGAGAGCTGGGGCTAGTCAGACTGGATCTTCAGACGTTTATATGTTCTGTCCTGGAATGTGTACATAGGACTCCCATTGTAATCAATGGGACCTCGGCATGTACATGTATCTGAGGGGATAACTTGCCTCTAATGCCTTAAGCTTCAAGGCGTTTGGTAGTGATCTTGTTCAGAAATATGTAATGGATGTGGCTCCAAAGTCTCATAGGTGTCATTGGGAATGATGTCACGGTCACATGCTGTAGAATAGTGAGCCCTTTTGCCAGACTCAATTAGTTAATGGCATTTCTACCTTTTCCTCTTGCAGTTTCATTTCTCTTCATCTCTCTTATGCTGTAGGTTTTCTTAGAGATGAGTCCAAACCAAAACCCTGGCTCAGAATAACCTTGAACTTGGGAGAGATTCAGATCTAGAACTCGGCTTCATGGCTGGCCCCTACCCTGACAATAATGGCCAGGACTAACATTGCAGATTGGCTTTCTCTGGAGTTCTGATCCAGATTCAGGCATTGCTGCTCAGACCCATCTCTCTCTCCGTTGGGTTGTTAAAGCAAATGCACCACCCTCCCTTTCAGATGCAGCAGAATTCAGAGATTTACTGCAGTCCACTCTCAGGATGAAAGTTCTCCCCTGCCCAGAGATGCAGCATGGTAACAGGGCGTCGCTGTTGTACTGCAGTCATGTGCCCATTAATGTCCAGCTCTAGATTTGTTCCATGTCGGTTCATGGAGCAGTAACTGTTGGTCTCTCCCCAGGGGTACGAGTGTTCCAGTCTTGCCCAGCAGCTAACAGCCTGAACTTTATTGGGGGCCCAGCCATTCTGCTAGGCCTCATTGCCATGGCCCAGGATGACCATGCGATGTACGCCGCAGTCAAAGTCCTGAACTCCGTCCTGAACCGCAGCCCCATGAGTGAGAAGCTGATGAGCCACATTGGCGGATACCAGGTGAGAACGAGCCCCTCTTGTTCCAGGTGCTGTTCGCCTCACTTGCATTATGTGTTCTCTACCTCTCTGAGGGCCTGGCCCAAAGGCCATTGCAGCCAATGTGAGTGAGGCATTAAAGGCCTACAGCCCTTAAAGTTAGTCCCAGGGAAAGCCTGAGAGTAAGGCCTGCAAGACTGAGCTCTAAATCCTGTGCCCATCATCTCCGTCACAGCTCAGCTGCTGCTGGTGAAAGCAGCCAGGCAGGGCTCGCTCCCAGACACAGCCAATGAGACTCCCAGTCTTCACAAGATTCACAGCGTCTTCACTTACTTGTTACGATAATGGAAGGTGTCACACTGGCCATTGTATTAAGACCTTAGCCACAGAGCAGGTAATGCAGAGGCAGCAGCTGTGCAAACTCCCCCCACATATTGCCCTCTGCCAGCATACTTCAACCCTAATCCGGAAAACTGCTTTTAGGGCAAGAGCTCTGTTCCTTCCCCATGGCCTATGCAGTCCTTGACTTCTCTCTGCTGAGCCTGCCAGTAATTGAGACGGTTAGTGATAATGGTGGAGGGTCTTTTGTCTGCTAGGAACTGGGCTGAGGCAAAAATGTAGTCTGCATCTCAGAATGTATCATTCGATCTGCCCCAAACTCAGCTTTTGGTACTGTGCAACCTTGAAAGTAGGGTTGGCTCCCAGAGTTTTGAATGAACTTGGGGCCCAGCTTGTGGAAGAAGAAGAAGAAGATCTATATTCTATAGTAGTTTGGGGTGGAAATCAGGTGCAAGTCTGCAGTTTCAGTGGAGTGTGTCATTGGGTAAGTGAAATGATTGGTGTCACCCAGGCTAAAGAGAGATCTCACTAAAAAATTAGTCCTACTGCGCATAGAAGGTATCTTTAAAAGAGCAAGAGAGGGGCCCCCTGGATCTGGAAACACACACTGCAGTGTTTGAATGAATGTTAGAGCTGGCTGAATTATTCATTGTGAATGAATGAGCTGATGGATTTAGCCCATTTTTCCCATCTGATCCCGATTCCTGTGATTGTCTTCATTATTTGTAAGTGTTCGCCAGTTTGTGAAAATAAATGTCAGACTTTGGAGTCTTGACTTTTTGCTATATGTTGTTCAGTCTACGTGATTGGTTACCTGTGTCACATGGAATTCTTTTTGCTCTCTCATTGGATTGCTGAAGCTTTCTAAATGGGAGACTAATCAATGGTGAATTACCCACGTACACACTTTCTGGTGCATATTTCTGGGTGAATAATCCTTCCTTCTAACTTTTGTGAAACTCGGGAGCTTCTTGAACACTTTCCAGATACAGCAGTGATCACTCAAACACTCACGACTAGACCCGGTTGCAAAACAAGAAAATTTTCACCGAAACGTGTCCCTGTTTCTCATTTAAAAAAAGTTGAAATTTGAATTTTTTGATCTGCTCTTCTCACAAACTACTAATAACATGAGTAAGTGCAGTGAGTTCTCCATGTGTATTCACATGTTGTTCTTGGTAACTTTCCTGCAGCATGAGTTTACATGTGTTTCACTCCTTCCTGCTGCTTCTTATCCAAAAAACCTCCTGCTCTGCTGTCAAATTCCTCCTGAAAGCCAGCTTGCCAATTACAACCCCCCACATTTTCAATGTCTGTTAAAAACTTCACTCACTGCTTGAAGCTTCAGTCTTATGCACAGTGTATGCTGCATGTATGAATAATACACATACATGTATAAGCAGCAAAGAGTCCTGTGGCACTTTATAGACTAACAGACGTATAG